>NC_072775.1:21042041-21151017 GCF_022539595.1 Amphiprion ocellaris
CCACTGTTATTACTGTTGACTGTGGTGGGAAAGCTGAGTATAAAAGAAGCATTATGGTAGAAAAATAACCTCTGAAATGAGATAACGCAGGACATTTCAACAAAACACGTCAAAACAGAGATGAATCTCTTTCAGTAAATTTCGTCCCGAATGAAAACAGCCTATCCATTCTGCTGTGGAGAGGACAAGGCTGCAGCTGCTGGTGGTTGTGTGTCAGAGTTTTCTCACCATGTAGGAGGGGAAGATGAGGACTCTCTTGTGTTTTCCACAAGGCCACTGTGGGTCATCCAGCAGATTGGGGTCATACTCGCGAAAGTCCCCCAAATCATTCCCTGCCACGAGCACAAACGCAGCAACACAACAGTTTTCTTTTCCATTCATAATATACTAGAGAATGAAAAACTGAGAGTGGAGATTACAAACATTTCGAACAAATACTTGTTGGCAGTTGACTGACCCGTATCTAAGCTGCTCTGGTTGCTGTTGGCCCGGCCCAGGCTGAGGCTGCGGTGACTCGCATTACGAGACTGAGAGAAGGACGACGTGGAGTCGATGGTGTTTCTCCGACCACCCAGCACATTAGTGGGATACAGGAACTGGGTGTAGGACACAGTCTGCAAACACAGGTGTATTTAGAACGTTTGTTGCACTGAAGTCTGAAACCTTTGATTTTATATTGCACCTGTTCAGCCTGAAATATTAAGAGATCAGCAACATTCTGTCAAAGCAGGGAAAACACCGAAAACTTTGGCAACAGCGTTCCAGTTTATCATCCCAGTGAGCCAGCAAGAACAGTAAGAGGAGACTGGAACTGACTTGGCTAAAAGGAATGTAGTTGTTAATAATGCACTTAATTACAGCCGCAGTTTTCCTGCTGCCCTGACATGTGAAAATGCAGCTCACTGCATGTAATTCAAATATGCTAAAAAGTGTGCCATCTGTAGAAATTACCTTACTAAATCAAAAATATGAACCCTCTGGAACCCAAAAACCCATTAGCAAGCTTGAAAAGCATGTCATTAAAAAATTACCAAAATGACACCATTTAAACTGTAACAACAACAAACAACAAAAATTGGCAGATTTTGATCCTTTAATCACCCTTCACGTCTCGGGACACTAAACCAAATCATGCTATTTTTTAAAAAAAAGTCTCTTTCTTGTATTAATCTCATTTAAAAATCTGTTTAAAACATACTATTTTTTGTAACCAGACTCTGCAAAAAGCAGAAAGGTTTTTGCTGCTCTGTACAACTATAAAGCTATTAATGACACAGCTATGACCAACAGTAACACTACAAAAATTCAAGGACTTTTCAGGTGTACTGGGCTGAACAGCAGACTGTATTTATACAGAGTAGAAAAGGTGACAAGTATGAAAACATCCATCTGTCCATACACTGTTTAAACCTTATTAGGGTCACGGAGGGACTAGAGTCTATCCCAGCTGACTTAGATTGAAGGCAGGGGACACCTGGACAGGTCACCAGTCTATCACAGGGCTACACATAGAGACAAACAATCACTCTCACACTCACACCTACAGACAATTAAGAATTACCAATTCACCTCAGCATGTTTTTGGACTGTGGGAGAAAGTCGGAGTACCTGGAGAAAACCCACATATGCACATGGAGAACATGCAAACTGCATGCAGAAAGATCCCAGGCCGGGACGCAAAGCAGGGATCTTCTAGCTGCAAGGCGACAGTGCAAACCACCGAGCCGCTGTGCAGCCCAGTATGGAAACAGATTAAGAATTTTTAAAAAAGTAAAAAATCTATAGTATGTAGAGTCACCTATGAGCACTTGAAAAAATGATGATCATATTCATTTCAATTTTCTTATTTTTTCAATTTTCATAAAACGTAATTTTCATTTTTTTATGATTATGGCATTGTAACAGTCTTTGAATTCATTCAGACATGTTTGAGTTCTCTCTATGTGTGGCTATGGTTTCCATAGAGATGCAGGACTTTATATCGCAGTACCAGTCCACAATGAGCAAAAACGTGACAATAGGATGGCCAGTAAGCTGTCTGGGGTTAGAGATTTAAACACATAAGTCGCTTACTCCGTGGTTCTGTTTTATAAAATAAATTTTTTTAAAAATGAAACTGTCTGTGGAGAACATAAAAGTTTAGGATTTAAATTCAACATATGTGACAGAGGAGTAGTTCAAAGTTCAAAGACTGTTGTGAAAATATGCACGCTTCGTGATTTAAATACACATTAGTAGTATCTTTGGTGTAACTTTGCATTTTCAGATATTTTTATAGCCACAGTAAACACACCATCCAACGTCCATTCATGTTATGCATAATGAAGACAGGGACAGACATTTTTCTTGTTCCTCACCTTTCCATCAGCTCCCAGCTCCACTCCCTCCAGCCCAATCACCATCTCTTTGGCACTCACGCCTCCTGACGGATGCCGCTGGCGGCCTCCTTCCAGCTTTACCTCCCTAATGAGCACAAGACTTTTAGAATGTTCACCATAAAAATTATTCTACAGCATCTTGAAACTCCCACACATTCCCTAAACAGTCTTGCTGAGGCCTGTTCTAGCTGATCTCTCCACGCACACACTCTCCTTAACAGATATAGACCCTGTATCGATCTGCACTCATCAGCTGGCCTAGTTTCTGTAATTGCCTGTTCTTTGGGCCCTTCTCAGGGCAATCCGAAATAAAGTGCACCCTTGGGAGGGAGGGAGAGAAGATAGAGGAGAGTATGGTTTCGTTCTAGCAGGCCAGACCCTCAGCTGCTGCCTCACCAATGCCTGAAATGCCACACTGCTGTGGGAGATTTGCAGGAGGTCAAATGTTCTCCTGAAGTACAAAACAGATGGCTGGAGAGTAAAGTGTGTCAGTGGAGCAAACAGTGGGCAGCTCTGGACTGTACACGTACTTCTACGGGCCAAATCTTTCTGTACTTCATGTCTGCCGCAGAAAACTTAGAGCACACTCGGGACAACATGAGCAAAATTAAACTGTGTGTCCATGAAGTCAAATTTAACTGGCATTTACTATTTGGACATGAGGATGAAACTCCAATATCCACCAGAGCAGCAGCAGGATGTACACACTTCACTACCAAACATAGGTTACTGCTCTGATTTAACTTCTCTTGATGGTTTTACGTAACTGTCACTTAGGGCTAATTTACCGTGTTTCCACTGACAGAGAAGATTTCATGCTTGCAGGTCGATTTGTTCACAGTCTGTCATAATAAATAACTGATAGCAAGGATGTAATGACAAGCTGAAGTCTAATTCTTTCCAGCCAATTAAAATTTGTGATTAAAAAAAATTGCCGGAAAATGAAAATGCTCAAAGCAAAAGGCAAAGCTGATACTCACATTTCCAAACTTAGAAATCAGTCTGCCCTAGTTTCTGTGTGCTGAAACAGCAGTGAGATAGCGCTAACAAAGATATTCAAATAGCCACATGTTTAAGGGGTATAACAACTTTGGCTTGATATTGATGTTGGTAGTGAAATTTTACAGTGACTGCTCTTGCTTTTCTGGTGTTCAGACTGATGAAATAAATGACACAGGGAGTCCTGACATGACTCTTCCAGTGTTTTGGTGACATTCTGACCCTACTCGTTACAATAAAAACAGTGCTATCTAGCAGACAGGCACGTCAGGACACAATGTTGACAGATGCACCACAGACACGAAGATCCTCAGGCAGCGGATGTCTTAGAGAACAGTGGAAAATAAATAAATAAATAAATAAATAGGGAAAACAGAGGAGACAGAAAGCTTTCTATTGAGAGCTCTTCTTTAAAGCCATTCAGAAAAAAGGACTTCATTCTGCTGAGAATATGAAAGGAAATAACAGGACAAGCTTAGTCACATGCATGAATGAGAGCTTGTTTAATCTCTGTGTTAGCGGCGTTACCAAAAGTTTCTAAATGTAGCATTAGGGAAACTGAGAATAAATATTAACACGACCAAAAGAATCTTGACCTTTGTGGTCTACTTTATTACTAAATACTTTACAGCTCACATAAACAGTTCAGAGTCGGGTTGACTGCCTTGTAATAATATTCCCTGGCAGTCTTACCCAGCTCTACCTATTACCCTGAACTTATGAGCATCAGTAAGTTTTTAGTTTATTAATCCCAGTGAGGAAATTTGTCCTCTGCATTTTTACACAAGTAATACTTCCACCCAAGAACCAACTTTAAGCACATTTTAATGCCAGGAGTATTACCTAACATACACTATCAGTCAAAAGTTTGGACACACCTTCTCATTTAATGTTTTATCTTTATTTTCATGACTATATTGTAGATTCTCACTGAAGGCATCAAAACCGTGAATGAACACATATGGAATTATGTAATAAACAAAAAAGTGTGAAATAAGTCAAAACATGTTTTATATTTTAGATTCTTCAACATACCCAACCTTTGCTTTGATTACTGCTTTGCACACTCTTGACATTCTCTCCATGACCTTGCATGTAGAGACCATCCATTCACCTTTTCTGTGTCGCACAAAGACACGGCAGGTGGAACCAAAGACCTCAAATTTGGACTCATCAGACCAAAGCACAGATTTCCACTGGTCTAATGTCCATTCTTTGTGTTTCTTGGCCCAAACAAACCTCTTCTGCTTCTTACTTTTCCTTAGTAGTGGTTTCTTAGCAGATGTTTGATCATAAAGGCCTGATTGGTTCAGTCTCCTCTGAACAGTTGATGTAGAGATGTGTTTGCTACTAGAACTCTGTGTGGCATTTATCTGGGCTCTAATCTCAGGTGCTGTTAACTTTTTGAGGCTGGTGACTTGGATGAACTTATTCTCAGCAGCAGAGGTGACTCTTGGTCTTCCTTTCCTGGTGTGATCCTCATGTGAGTCAGTTTCGTCATAGCATTTGATGTTTTTTGCGACTGCATTTTGGGATACAAGTTTTTGCAATTTTCCAGATTGACTGACCTTCAGTTCTTAAAGTAATGATGGAATGTTGTTCCTCTTTATTGAGTTCATTGTTTCTTGCCATAATATGGATTCTAACAGTTGTCAAATAGGGCTGTCAACTGTGTACCAACCTGACTTCTGCACAACACAACTGATGGTCCCAACCCCATTAAGAAGGCAAGAAAGTCCACAAATTAACACTGATAAGGCACAACTGTGAAGTGAAAATCATTTCAGGAGACTACATCATGAAGCCCATGGAAAGAATGCCAAGAGTGTGCAAAGCAGTAATCAAAGCAAAGGGTGGCTACTTTGAAGAATCCAAAATATAAAACATGTTTTGACTTATTTCACACTTTTTTGTTTACTAGATAATTCCACGTGTTCATTCATGGTTTTGATGCCTTCAGTAAGAATCTACAATGTAGTCATGAAAATAAAGATAAAACATTAAATGAGAAGGTGTGTCCAAACTTTTGACTGGTAGTGTATATGAGCTTATGCAAATAAAAAAAAAAAATACATGGAAGAGACTAACACCATCACAGGAAGAACATGCAAAGTTCACAGAAACGTTGACAGATTTGACCCCAGAACCAATCCGTAAACAGAGGTTGAAATATCAGCCAATCAGCTTCTCTAAAGCTCAATAATTATTGTGTTTCAACTTGTTTAAGAGGTAAAATTGTGAGTTTGATTTCAGAGTTGCTTGCAGGCGGATATTTTACCTTTCGACAGAGACATGCTATTTTGGTTCCAGTCTTTATGCTAACCTACGGTAAGCAGACCCTGATGTAACAGACAGATACAAAAGTGTTACGAGAAAAAGAAACTTGTTTGGGACCACGCCAGTCTGCTGTGTACAGCTTGGCAGCTTTAGCTCATGCAGCAGTAGTGACCATGAGAATAAAGACAGGCAGACAGAGGAGAGAGGAGGACGGAAAGAAAAACAACTGCATGCAATCAGCCGTTTGTGACTAATGAAACGTTCTTCTGCAGTTGTAACACTTGACTGAGTCAGCCAAAGTCTAACTGTAAACTGTCAATTAGCAGCAACGAGCAGTCAAATGTGCTTATTGGATATCCCTGGGGGGTTTATTAACCCTTGACCTGGCACTGATTGGCTGGCTTAGGAAATTCCACAAACGGACTGAGCCTTTTATGCTCTTCACTAAGCCCTGGTATGGAGCTTTTCTTTCTGCGCATTGTATCCCCTGTTGTTTATCTGTCCCCTTTCCCTTTCACTTCCTCCAAAACACACCATTTCATGTGACTGTGGGTTGGTGGGAGGGGAGGGGAGGGGAGGGGGTGTCAGGACCAAGGCCATACCAGAGCAGTCCCCATGCAAGCCAGGTGGGTCCCCTTTACAAAGAGCTTTATGTCGCTTTAAAAAAGGAAACAGACATTGTCTACAGACAAGCCACAGATTATTCCTGTTCAGGCAGTAAGAAATGTAAACCCTGGCACAGACTGAGAACAAAAATGGCTAATAACATGTCATAACTGTACGAGCAACAGAAACTCCGGTCTGCCGAATCGCCACTGTAAAATAATTTCAGGGTTTAAATTTCTACGTCTAAGAGCGAGTCCCCCAGGAGAGGTGGATGTTAAATGCTAAACAGCAAAGCCAGCAACAGTTGCAACAAACAAAAATGAGTTGAATTGAACAAAAAAGGATGAGTGCCCAAAAGCCACCAGAGCCATAATGGAAAAAGCAATACAAGCAACAAGCATTAGGGCTACAATCTAGTCCTGCTACACACAAAATGAAGCCTATAAAGCCCCTTACAGCCCATTCGTCAATTATTTTTTAACCTATTAAGAAAAATGCATCCACCAAAACCAAACCTTCAAGGGAAGAGTGTGTCCACAGAAAAAGAGGGATGAGAAAACAAAGGGAAAGAGGGAGCACAGGTTGGACGAAGTTCAGCATGCTGTAGGATACATACCCTGCTTGGCTACAATCTCGATAGGGCAGGACAGAAAATACACTATAGAAGGATCTTCTGCCACTGATAAGGACTATCCTATGAAAACAAAAATGGCAAACAAGCCAATCAACATCTATCTGACAAGATCCACAGGTTAAAGATGGAGAGAGTTTGCAGTAAAAATTGAGAATGAACTGAAACTTCAGTGCGAGTATGTGTTGTTTTGTAGTTGTGTAGCGAGTAGTCAGTGGTTGGTGGGAAACATGCATTTTTGTTACAAGACTGTATTTATTTTTTAATAACTTAAGATAGAATGTGCTATTTTAAACCAGACTGCTTTGCACTTGAGTAAAAACCAAACAATATCTGATCAGAGATGTTTTCCAGTTACCAGATGTCAACAGCACAGAGGGCAGAATGACTCTGACTTCAAGCTGCACTACAACACCCTCATAATTGCTTCTTTTAACAGCTCCACCTCACGGAAACATGGTGAATCTTGATACTCGGCCAAAATCAACATCGAGACATAAACACCACAAGTCACGAACCGCTGTCTGTTCCAGTGTCAGTTAATGAAACCTGGATATGAGAAAAAAATAACTCCAAGTGACCTAATTAAAGAGTGAAACTTTTCAAGATGCTATGCTGATGTCTACACAAGAAATGCTGCACTAACACAGGAGATGTATCTTTCATTATCAACCAAATGCTGAATAACAAAGAGGAAAGTAAAGACTATAACATGGCTACATTTTAAACTCAAGGCAAAATGGCTAAATCCACTACAAAGGGCCAGAGATAAACTGTATCACACAAATCACAGAGGAAAAGCTAACTGAATTAACTTCCAAATCAAAAAAAAAAAAAACAACATGTGACAGTGATAATAATCAGTCACCAGATCTGTGTTATTCAAAAACACTCCATCGGTCACCTAGTCTGGACTACACAATAATCAGTACTTCGCCTTTAACACAACTGGTTTGCAATCAGGGATTTGTGTGCTACACACATGCTTATGTAACCTGTGACACAGCGATGTGTGACGTAGAATTTAGGAGTGAGTGATTTGTGGTGGGACTGTAAAACTTCAACTGTGTTGGAATAAAGAATAAAACATGTATCAGATTATCCTGTGTGTAAATAGACCTCCCTCTATAGGTCAGAATGCATGCTGTGGATGGGCCAGGCCTGCTCGCCTGCAATGTGGCTGTAATGTGAGAAACATCCAAACAGCAGTTCATTGACTGGGGCAGCCTGCCATTATTCAGTGAGGACTTGTTAGGATGCTGTTGTTTGCCTTCATACCTTCCATTGCGCATATCGTGTTGCCTCATGTTCTTTATGAAGTGGACCTTCTTGAAGCTCTTTGGTCGGGGTGAACCCGATAGGGTTCGGCATCTGAAATGTAAAACAAACATGAAGCATCAGCACCTCGAAAAAACAGAGAAACTGTGCCAACTGGGATGCATTACACTGAGCTGAATGTCTTATTTTAGACACAGAAGTATAGCAGCAGTGTGAATGAGGGGGTGTTTCTGTGCCGTTTACTACCTGCGCAGAGGAGCGTTTTCTTCTATGTCCTCTAGAGTTTCAAGCGAAGAGCGCTGTGAGATGAGTCTTCGTCTGGGAGGACGGACAGAGGGGAAGTTGGAAGTTAGGGGGATATGATGAAACATCATTATCACACCAAAAACCTCCCCGGACCAACTGTCGTTTTGCAAAACTGGCTTTTAGGAGAACTAACTATTGTAAAGCCATTCCTCCACACCTGTACAACAGACAGTATTCCAGTGGATATGTACAGTACTTTTTGCTCCATGAACAGCATTCCTTGCTTTTTTCACTGCATAATGCAATTATCATTTTTACTACTCTGTTTATATATTCCTTTCTAGCTTTTAAATATCTGTATATATTGTGTTATATTTACTTTTGTTGCAACTATTTTTTCTCCCTGTTCTTCTTTCTATAGTTTCTTTATTTGTTATTCTTTTTCCATATTCCTAGGGTGACTCCCACAGCCAAAACCAAATTCCTTGTATGTTGTGTACGTACTTGGCCATTAAAGCTAATTCTAATTCTGAAAATATTAATGATCTTTAGTATGATTATGTACAACAACAAAAAAAAATATCTAAAAACAGCGTAATGTAATTTAAAGCACAACCCCAAATGAAAGTCACTTCTAAAGTGATTCTTAAAATGGAAAAGGGGTGAAATGAAAATCCATAAGAGTTCAGTTTTCACACAAATTGAGGTCAGTCTGTCTCACCATTTACAAACAGTGCACAAAATGTCACCCAAACAACTTAGTGCAAAGTAATAAGTCAATAACTGCTTGAAGATGCTATTCACCTCACTATACTTTTCTAAACTTATTGAGAAACTGAACTGTTCAGAGGACACCAATCACTAATTTTAAATCGCTTGAGTTGACCGTTGTTACAACATGACAAACACTCAACTATTGTATTGTATTGTACTACACCCAAGTGTGGTATTGTAAACCTTTTAAGATACCTTAATTGAACATAAACTAAGTCAGACTGCTCAATGCATCAGTGTTAATGTAGAATTTTTCCATATAACTAAATCAACCTTCCAGTCCTTGTGAGTTCTTGACAAACACAAAGCTGATGAAGCCTGTCAGCACCAGGTAAATCTTTGTCTTTCGCATTTTTAAACCTTCTTTCTACGGGGACAATCCCCATGTTGATGTACTGGTAGCAGTGTGTTTGGAGTATATCAACAACGACAAGGAGAATTCAGAGGAGGGACAACAATCATAAACACACCTCAACTGTGACTGTGTCATTACTCCCACTATCAGAAGGTGGGAACCACAGTTCTGCACTGCAGGTTCATCATCTGGACTCAAAGCAGTTTCTGGGTGGCGGTTGCCCCCTTTTTTGACAATGATGTAAAATGCTGCATCTCAATGGAAACAGCACATACGCTACCATTCAAAAGTTTTACAACATCCCAGTTTTTAGAGTTTTTATTGAAATTCAAGCAGTTCAAGTCCGATGAATAGCTTGAAGTGGTAAAAAGGTAAGTGGTGAACTGCCAGAGGTTAAAAAAAGTAAGGTCACCCAAAACTGAAAATAATGTTCATTTCAGAATTACACAAAAAGGCCTTTTTCAGGGAACAAGAAATGAGTTTACAACTTAGAGCTGTTCTGCAGCAATGGAGGTTGATCAAGTCTTGAAAGTTGGTGCTACCAAATCCTACAGGTGTCCCAACTTTTCTTGATTACTTACAAAATTTTTGACCGATAGTGTCTATACAGTGAAGCCCAAAATTATTCATACCCCTGGCAAATTTTGACTGAAAGGTACCTTTATTCAACCAGCAATTTTTTTTTTGATTGGAAATAACACAGGTGTTGTACAAGAGGCATCACTGTGTAAAAAATAATTTCTCAGCTTTTATTTACATTTTAGCGTAATTTTAAGTCAAAATTTGCTAGGGGTATGAATAATTTCGGGCTTGACTGTATGTAAAAAAGTTTAATTTCTTTGAAAATGTATTGACATTAAACAAAAAATAACAAACCTGCAATGAACATGTACAAAATTTTCCAAGCATCCCAGGTGTTACCAATACTGGGAAAAATGTGACTGTACACACTACAGATATTTTACTATTAGATTTTTAGTTTGCTTCTATACATGTCTCCTATCAGCTTTATGATAACATAGCTCTTTGGCAGAAAAGTTCTTGAATTTGAATTCTTTGAATTTGCACTAAACTGTGCAGAATTTAGTTTGCTTTTCTATTTTCTTAAAGCCATTCTGGTTAGAGCAAATCGTTTATTTTTGACTTATTTTTAAATGAGACATGTACAATACAGGGATTCGATAAATCTAAGCTTAAAATCCCAATTAAAACCATGGTTAACCACATATCATTGAAGGACTATCGGAAAGCAGAAATTATTGCTGTTTACAGTCTCTGTCTGGGATAAATGATATAATGTTGGTGATTTTTTTAAAAACAGAAAAAATGCCTTTAAAAGCAGTTTTGAGTTTTAGGGATTAAATGAATTTTGATACTTTGATACTCGATGTTGCAGATACAGAGTATTTCAGATCTTAAAAGTCTACCGAAGCACACCCATTAACCCTTAATCGTGCAAAAAGAATAATATTTAAAGCCTCCTGTATCTTCATCGGTTATACTTCAGTCAGTATTTAAAAGCTTTAAGGTTCAATATTCAGCTGTAGAACAAAGTATGCGTGTGTTCACTGAAGGCCTCAGAACAATGGTCAAACAATGCTGTCAAAGTATCACCTGTCTGGATTTGTTCTGTGGTTAATTTCCAAAAACTAGCTTTGGACGGTAAAGTTATGACTGCCATCAATCAACAACACAGTGTGTCTGTGTGGTCAATGATCACTCCTCAGTCTTGCGCAGATCACAGAGAATTTTCCAGGATCAGAGCTGCTAAGAGGATAACGAGTTGGCTCTGCGAGCACTTTGTGTAACACATTTTGTCACACATGGCCTTTATTTCACACTTTAGCTGCTCAACTCAACAGACTAATTCTGCTGGACCACTTTTATATGATCAGCTGCCAGCTTCGGAAACAAACCCACATGTTATAGCTAAGTATGCCTGAGCTGTTCCAAAATTAGGTTATAATAGCATGTTTAGCATCACAATAACAGCATAATCCAACTCATTAGTCAGCCTTACAAAGTGGTGGAAATTAACACATTAGTGGTCAAATAACGCAAAGCTGACACATTCTCCCGAAGGCCCTATCTGTGAACCAGAAATAAACAAACCTGCAGCAGTATCACTACTTGGAAAAAACAGGGAAGTGGGAAAGCAAGTGACTCCATGGATACTACATGTGGCCGTGCACGATCTGACACTCTTCACAAATTCAAATGTGCTCTGATGTTTTTGACCCTGCAGCAATAAGATAAGCTGAGGACACTTAACCCGATCAACCCCTCCTTCACTAAGCATTTCAGCCAAAGGCAGAGACAGTAAAGTGTCTGGTTAATGAACGACAGAGCATGAGGACAAATTAACAAAAGATAACTCTGTCCTTGAGGATCTCCCCGAGTTTAAAACAACACAGGCTGAGTGAGCGCTGTACACCTGAGGAGACGAGGTGAGTTAAGTGTTTACATGAGCAGCCAGAGCACTGAAGCAGACAAGACACCAAGAGCACTAACTGTATATTATGACCCTAATGATCATAAATAGGAGTGGAGAACGTCAAGCTTTGACAGAAGGCACAAACAATGAAATTCTGAGTCCAGGCGATTAGAACAATTAGAAACTGCTATCAGCTGTGTCTCTGCTTGTGTGAGCTGAAAGGACATGATGAAGGGTCTGGCCTGACCTCTGCCTGAAGGTCAGACAAGGGGAATCATGTGATTTATGGTCAGTCTTACATCATCCTGCTTCAGAGACAACACTGCGAGATGGATTGTCTGGATAAGGATCTATGACTGCAGGTTGTCTCGGAGGACAAGACGTCTCTCATGTTTTTTTCTCTTTCTGATGGTGCATCACTTCATTGATTAAACTACTTTATGCTACATGAAGCGCTGAGAACACTTCAGGTTGGAGGAAAACCTCTCAGTATTGTCTCGCCTCTATATATTGATGTATTTAGCTGTGAAATGGGATTTTAGAGTACAACTGTGAGAACAGGAAACCTAATCTTTACATTTAAATCCAAAATAGACTAGCATTTTATGCTTCTAACTGAATACTTGACTTCAAGCTTTATATGAGCAATTGCTCCGATGACTGTGTGCAAAATGAAAGGTATGTTATATTGATGAAGCTGCAGAGAAGGATCAGCCGGCAGTGCAGTTCTCTCCCAGAGTGTTTTTCAGCTCTTTGTTTTGGTTTCACAGCCCACAAATGAGTGCTCTGCTTCACACTCACCACTTTGATCAACATCATTCTTGAACTTCAGCTGGCAATATTTAGCAACGAAGGAACCACAGATGTTACTGAGAAATCTTCATGTGTACTAGTGTCTAGTACTAGGTGTGGAAACAGACAAAAAACATTCTTCCTATTAAGGACTTTAAACATACATTTCCTTATTTTGTATTTGACATGGTATGTTTAAATCAGTATAATCTTTGGCATGTTTATCTTAACAGATGCACTACTGTTCAAAAGTTTGGGGTCACCCAGCAAATTTCATGTTTTCCATGAAAACTCGCACTTTTATTCATATGCTAACATAACTGCACAAGGGTTTTCTAATCATCAATTAGCCTTTCAACACCATTAGCTAACACAATGTAGCATTAGAACACAGGAGTGATGGTTGCTGGAAATGTTCCTCTGTACCACTATGGAGATATTCCATTAAAATCAGAAGTTTCCAGCTAGAATAGTCATTTACCACATTAACAATGTCAAGACTGTATCTCTAATTAATTTAATATTATCTTCATTGAAAAAAGTGCTTTTCTTTCAAAAAGGACAATTCTAAGTGACCCCAAACTTTTCAACAATAGTGTAGATGAATGCATAAAGAGAGAAAAAGAGAGAATCCACACATCAATAAATCACTCTGAACTTAAACCAAAACTAAAGTTAGACTTCTTTTTTTTAAAAAACCTGTCAGCTCTTTCAAATCAGGCCTGAAAACCATATTGTTTACTGCAGCTTTCTCTTAGATGGTCGATCTATTTTCTTGTCTTTTAACGCACTTTTATGATCTTAATGTCTACTTTTGTGTTTTATTTCTAAGATTTTATTGTATGTCAACCTTTAAATCACTTTTCCGAATGTATTTCTTTGCCATTCTAAAGCACCTTGAATTGCCTTGTGTATGAATTTTGCTAAACAAATAAACTTGCCTTGCTTTATTTTTGAGTTAGCAGGCATCTTTCAAAGTTAGTCTCTTTAACAGAGTTGCCAGACATTGGATTGCTGCCGATATCAAATATGCTGAAATTTCTCAGTTCATTTTGGCCCACTGCTGATGCAGATATGTGCACATAATTTTTCCAGCTAATTTCAGAGAACATCGGGTCTCTCCTGTAATGGAACTAGCATATTATTATCCCTACTCCTATTGAGAAGGTCCACTGGCAAGGCCAGACATAAATTACAATGCTTTTCAGAGCATGCCACATTTATTTTAATGATACATGTACAAACTAAACTTTATCCTACTTCAAAAGGCTCGGGTGATGCTCTCTGTGAGAAATTCCAGAGAACCTCCACAACCAGGGCAAATGTGACCTACTTCACAAGTTGCAAAACAAGTAAATAAACGTAATCTTTGTCCACACGCGCACCCACGTGCCAGGAACCAGCGCTGAGCATTAGTCAGCATCATCTTATCTGCCTGTCACTGCTCATTTTGGGCTAAAGCCGGTATTTCATTTAAACGGTACCAACAGCATGCCGATATCATCGTGCATCACTAATTTTTAGTACAAAGAACCCTCTTCATGTTTCACCAGACAGTGTCTCCTTGTAGAGCTGCAGGCCAACAGTGGTACAAAGATCACATTAAAAAAGCCACCAACTTTAGGAGCTCGTCTGTCTGCACGGCGGAGGAATATGGCCTCGCTCCATCAGCAGGTTGCTTATTTCTCAACGTTAGAATTCATTTTATGTGGACGTCCTCCAAGCACATACCAAAGACAGGGCACAGGCAGGGTTTAACAACTTCATACTGTATTTACTAGCCGAACGGCCGAGCAGCTGAGCAGAAACGGGATGCCAGACATGCAACACTGTGGCTGAGTATTGAACCTCAGCAGTTTGTTTTTAGTGCCAACTGGAATGTGTCCTTAGTACAAAATATTGAAAACTGACAAGTCGTCCAAGCTGACAAGCAGCCGCTGCCAGCTTTTACAGGTCGGCTTCAATTTAAGTTACAATTCTTCCACTTTTGACTATATTTTATTTCATGGCTGCTTGTTTTATAATGTCCACTTTATTGTTACGCTGTGTATTGATGTAATGTAGTTATTTTTAAAGCTGTAGTCAATCATGCACTGCTAGATGCTAGAGTGTTTGTTTTGATTATTATTTCCTGTAGCTCTCTCGAGAGCAAAATGATTTTGGGGGCATTTTTTGTACCTTTTTCAGCATAAAAAAAGCACAGATTAAAGCTGTCAGAAGCTGCTAGTGTGGCGGTGCAGCTTTCAGGAGGTCGAGAAGCGGAACTAGACACTCATTGAGCATTTCACCATGAGGCACAGCTTCCTGGGAGGGAGGAGAGGATTTGAGTAAGAGAGGCTCTCTGAATGGAAAGCAGAGAGCAGAGAGGATTTGACAGCAGGTTCTGACGGTGAGAGACCCATGAGATGACTGTTTCTGACAGCCGTCCCGCTGAGAGGTGAGATCCTCCCAACGCTCCTCGCTGGGCTCCAGTGGGAAGACAAAGCAGACAAAGACAGAAAATAAAAGACATGAAATAGCAAAGACCCTGTTGCATGTGGAGCTGAACAGAGGTGTAGAGTTACAGGATGTGTACGTCACACACAGAGCAGGAGGAGAAAACAGGTGTGTGCCAAGTTTTGGAATGACATTCACTAAAAATAATTGGAGGAGGAGTAAATCAGAGCAAGAGCCAGGGAATATTCATGTAACAATCAAAGAAAACAATACAAAGAAATAAAAAACTGAAAGCGAAACATCAGGTGTGCTCAGCTGGATTCTCTCTAAGGGGAAACTAGATAGTTGTTCAGGAGATGATATATTTCATATCAGGACATATCTGTCCTGGTGAGTCAGGACGGTGGAACCACCTGCACGGAGTAAATATACAAACGGCTGAACTTTCTCCTCCTGTTGTGTATTGTTGTGTCCAAGCTGAGCGTGTTGCTTAGAACTGAAACAGCTGACTACAAAAAAAGTGCAAGAAAACTGCTCATAGTTTTCATTCATTTAGGCCCCTTATAGCGGTTGAACAAGAAACAAAACACTTGAAAGTTTTTCCCCTTAATTTCATAACTGGGTTACAACATCCTCTAGGAAATGTGCTAATTTACCAGTACCCAGTGCCAGTTTATTGAACCATTCAACACATACTGAAACATGCGTCTGCAGGACTGACTGGCTGCTCCTGTGCGTCCATGCATTGGCACGCTTTTAGAATTTTAAGAGTGCAAACACATTTTTTGTTTGCCTCCACTGATCCCACCAGTGTGCAGTTTATTGACCTGACTGTGCAGATCCTGCAGACACACGCGTGAACCTTCACCCTTTCGTTTCACCACCCCGCACTGTACTTGATGTTCCCAACAGCACACAAGAGAAGCGAAACCGCTGTGACCGCCGTTACCTTGACCTCTGCAGCTCTATCTGTCCGCCCTCCAGACAGTAGTTCTGGGAGGACTGCCTGGAGTAGGGGGCAGGTAGGATTCCCTGAGTGTACGTCTGCAGCCTCCCTCTGGTCGAGGCTGGCACCGCGGAGAAAGGCGAGCTGAACGTCGAGGGCATGAAAGCGTCGCCCTCTATGTCTGAGCCCGCCGGGCCAGCTGCGGGACCCGTCCCGAGGCTGGCCCGACTGCTGGCGAGGAGAGCCTGGTTTGCAAAGGCGAGCGCCTGGGCGGCCGTGGTCGCCGCCGCCGCCGCCGCAGCAGCAGCAGCTCCGGCGGCTCCGTACGCAGAGCGCTCCGGGGAAACCAGGCTGTGTCTAGTCCGAGCTTCCAGCGAGTTATCCTCCTCGTTCTGATTGTCTGCATCGTCTTGCACGGGTCGCCCATCCAGAGAAATGTTGCTGAGAAAGGACAGCGCCGCTTGCCTCCTCCTCGGGTCTATGCGTTTCCGCGTATGCTCAACGCTGGAGTGCTTTATCTGAAGCGTGGCCGTGGATGTGTTGCTGCTCGTGGCAGCCGCCATGGTCCACCTCCCGTGATCCGAGTCCCCGCAGCCGCGATCTCAGCTCGTCCACATTAATAACGAGCCAATCGCGCCCGTGTTGGTGAATGGTGGTGGCCGTCTTTTAAGTACATGCGTTTAACTGGGGGAAAACAGGGAGGTCACGTGTGCGCAGTATTGTGGCAGCACAGGGAAAATTTGGACCAATGAGCTGTCGGGAATACATGTGTGTTTTTTTTTCCTTTTTTTTTTTTTTTTTTTTACCTTTTCCTGAATGCTGAAACCTCCACTACCTCCTGTGACAATGCATGCCCAAATTACATAAACCGACACGCTGTGCCTGGAACTGTGCACGATTACAACCTACCAGCAACTTTTCCTTTCTCATGCATCATTTTATAACAAAACACGCTCAATGTAGTGGTGTGTAAACTTTCAGATCAGCTTATATTTAATAAAAAATCCACTCAAACGTCGTGCTCGTTGCGCACAAGACGCAGACGTACGCGCCGTGGTCGCTGACAGAATGGGGCCTGGCTCTGTTTGTTTTCAGAAAATAGATCATTTTTGTGAACAGTCCTAGTCAGCATCTCTGAGGGAATTGCGCCATCTGTCTGCTTGACATGTATTACGTATGCTGTTTTTGGCCACAGCCCCATTAAGTATGCCATCAAGCGGGTGTTTTTTTAGGTGAGTCTCAGCAGTGTATGCAAGGAAGTAGTCAGCATATTTGAAGAAGAGCTCCAACAAGGCAGGATAGAGTGCCCAGGTAGTTTAACTGGTTGAACAGTGGCCGATGCAGCGGCTTGGGTTCGATTCCAGCTCATGGCTCTTAGTAGGTCTTCACCTAATTTCCTGTCTGCTTCTCCACTCACCTTTCTAATGAAGCCAAAAAATGTTACTTGGAAAAAAAGGACAGGATTTGGTGATTTAAGTGAAGATGCAATAAAGGTATAAATGTCCTACATGCCCCAGATTTATTCCCCATGGACAAGTGATCCAGTTGAAATAGATATTTGTGTTCAAAGTGACTTGCACTTGAACAGAACGTACAAATAACAATAAGTCACAGCACAGAGAAAACATGTCTGTGGCTTGTCCTATCTATGCTCTTGAAATAAACTCTGCCAAGGTCAGACTGAACCGTTAATCTAAAATATTTGGTCCAATGTGCTCTTGGGTAATACACTCAACATACATAAAATATGCTCCAAAAAAACTTGACCCCATTGATAAAAGTTGCTGTCACTGTTTTCATTTTTAAAAAACAATCTTCATGTTTTTTTGTCTCTGCTAACTCCTGCACTTTTTTCAGCAGTGTTGAACTTAATTTGGCTTCACCACATGTTCTTCTTTTATTAATGTTTGATGTTAAGGGTGTCTGCAATTATTGTCTGCACTCAGTGAAAATGAGGGCTTTCCTTCAGCGTGCTCTCCAAGGTTTTAAATAAAATAAATGATGATGATTCACTCTGTTGTGTCTAAGGTCAGACCAAGTATCATGCATGTAGCAGAACAGCTTCCTCATTCTACACTCAGAAATCAAGCAGTGCCACTACACTACAAAGTACAAAAAATATGTTTTGGTTCAACAAAAAGCTAACACAGCACTTTGAATCAATCTTCTTGAGCTATGAGAACTTCTATTGAAATTATGTTCAACCAACAAATGACATTGAGATATGGGAATCAGCTTTTCCTCTATAATTGAAGATATTTTCAAACACCAGTCTTAACCAAATGAAACTGTCCAGACATGTTCATATAGTGGAAGAGAGTTTAAATTTTACATTCAAAGTTAAAACAAATTAAATTATACTTAAATATGGATTTAGTTTTAAGTCAACCCGTGCAGATATTTGAGGTTAAATTAAGCACAATGTTAAGTTGTTGCAGTTTCCAAGATTATTATGTCAGTACAACCCATCCAAAAATAATAACTGAAATAGTTTGTCTAAATAACTCAAACTGATTTTTCTTAATTCTGCTACCATGCATTTGAATAAGTGATAGGAAGGGGTTTCTGAATTTACTGAGTGTGGACGGGACTTTCCATGAGCCAAATACTTTGTTATATTTCGATGTTAACACAAATTTACTGAGGATCAGAAATCATGTGAGAACCATGTGTCCTAAAGGTATTAAAACATCTGGCCTTAAGACTACATAAAAGTGGCAACGTGATTAATACCAGTAACAAGCAGCTCTGCTGATGCTAATTTCCAAACAAATCTGCAGTTCATGTAATTACACAGAAGTCCTTAGGCCTTTGTGGCTTGTAATGCAGCCTTGTTTGCGCTGCTCATTTAACAATGTGGGATTTAACCTCATTTTCCAGGGAGGCTCGTCTCTCAGAAACATCACAGTCTCCCTCCTGACTTTGACCAGTTATTGGTACCTACTATCAGAGGAGGATAGCACCGAGAATATAGGGACCTCTGAGCAACATCAGCACAGAATCTATTTAAAACACTATAGATAACATTACTAACCTCACAACCAACCTGATAAATTTTATATCCCTGTGGAAATCCCAGGCAAAGTGAGCTGAGCTTTGTCAAATGTCAGAGCAGTATTTAGCTTTATGATTTGAACAGCTATTATGGCCACAGGTTATATTTCAAAGTGCTTTACAGACAAGACATAAAATAGAACTTGACAACTTGATTTGTAGATTTAGAATAAAATAAAATGAACACACAGCAAGTATTGAAATATGAACACAGGGGTCAACCAATGTGGTCTTTTCAATGCTGATAATGATATAATTGTAAATAAGGAGCGTGATAACCGATATGTAAAACCAATAAAAATCTGGAGAAAAAAATTAAAATCTTGGTATTTACACTAATATAAACTCCAAACTTGCTGAAAAGCTTTAGTTTATTTGGCCACATGTCTTATATATGTTTGATTAAAATAGAACTTCTGAACATTTGTTGGTTATTGTTGATAGGCTGTTACTTATGATGTGTAACCAATCAGATTGTGCTGTGGGCGGGACATTGCTGGAGACCACATAGTGACCACAGACAGGGAAAGCAGCTGCGTCAGAATCAAATTCTTCAAATTAGAAGAATTTTACTCTAATGAGAATTAAGCAGTGTATAGATAATGGGTGGATGGATGGATGGAAATCAGTTTGAAAGAAATAATGATACAGTTAACTGAAAAAATGCTGGATATGGTATGTAATAATTGGCCAGTCTGGGAACTGGTTGACCTTGACATGAACACAATAAATCAATGTAATGTTCACAAAGCTCTCTAATTAAAAGCTTGGCTAAAAACAAAGATTTTAAAGGTAACAACACTCCTCTCCTCTCTTTTAAGCTCTTCTACTACCTTCTAGCAGACTCTTCCAAAGGCTTGGAGCATAAAAACTAAAAGCTGCCACACTAATTTTATTGTTGTGCACTATTTTGCTGCCAAACATAGGTTAGTCTGTTCTTGTAGGAATATCTGAGGAATCTGAGGTCAATATAATGCAGTGCATAATGTGTGCATCTGTTAACATTGCTACAATTTGATTTGTCAAGAATCCAAGTTTTGTCATTTATAATCCTGTTGAATGGAAGCTGTCAGTAGAGCTGAGTCATGTTAGTTCAGGAGCTGATAACCTACTTGACTGCTGCGGTTAAAAAAGGTAACAACTGATCTTTTTCCAAAAGAATGGGTGTTTCTTATAAGGTTAGCAATGACTGACTTCTGTTCAAGAGTTTCAGGAAGCCTCGACACTGTGACATTGACTCACCAAGCTGAATTCAGCCATCATTATTGGGATAATTTACAATTTATATTGGGGTATTCTGCCAAAACCTCAAGTCTATCATCAGATAGTTTACAGTATGCGCAATTTGTGAGTAAATGCTCTGGTATAGAACACTTGCAGTCAAAATGCTAAACTACTAATGTCTAACCTGTATCTATATGACTTAAGAAGTTTTACATTTTGGCTGCAAGTGTTCTCATCTAGTGTTCTCTAGTATCAAGTTAAACAAATGTATTTGCTAAAAAAAAAAAAAAAAAAATCTAATTACTGTACTAATATTAGTAGAGATCCTTCTCTTATAATGTTCCTCAAAGATCCATTGCCACTCTCTAAACAAACTTATTTTTTATGCGTATTTTACAAAACTTACTTCCCATGACTGTTACTCAAAATAGGCAAACATGCTGCATTGACCTTAATTAAATAGTTAAAATATGGCGCATTTCGACAAGCATCTACTCGGTGCGCCACGGCTCGGCTCATCTCGTCTTTGCTTGTGAGCGTTTCCATATGGACTAGTGCATGATACCAGGCACTATTTTCCGTACCTTCTCGGCAGAGGTTCCAAGCAAGCTGAGATGAGCCGATAATGTGACGTCTACAGAGCGCAGGCCACTAATTGGACAGGAAGTGACGACACACGAGAGCGACTCCTGCACGGAAACCAAACCCGGCCTTTTTAAAACAACTGGGAAGAGCGACAGTACGCTCTCTGCTATTTCACGTATTTTTATTGTTATAGATCGAATATAACCCCCAATATGGAAAGCAAAAGCGTGCCATGGTCTAACCACGAGATCCAGACGTTTCCATCTGTGGTGGCGGACCAGAGAATTCAAACGGAGCTGGATGGTGCCACTCGGAACCAGAAAATATATCAGGAGAACTCCGAGCGGATGGCCGGCTTTGGACGCAACCGGTTGATGAAGCAGTGTCGGGAGAAATTAAAGAAACTAAAAAGTGACTATCGGTACATCAAGGACCACAACGGCCGGAGTGGGTCAAACCGTCAGCGTTGGAAGTGGTTCGACCAAATGGACGCCATTTATGGACACCAACCGGCAAGCAACGGGAGGGAGAGTGGCCTAGACTCTGCGGCTGCATTAGTGGACACGTTTGAGAACGGTGAGTGTTTTGTGACTTCAAGAAACTTTCACATTATTTATCCCATTGGTTAAGCTCACTTTAAACGAAAAGTATATTTAGGAAGTAACGTCGTTATCTCTCATAGCAGACAGTAGGCTAGCTAGTTAGCCATCAGCTAGCTAGTTAGCCATCAGCGCTAACTCCGTGCTCTGCTTGTATTGTGTGTTTGGTTCTCAGAAGCGAGTACATCAGTCAGCATGTCAACATCGTAAGCTAGTGGTCTTACTGGTTTATTTTTTCACATGTTAAGATTTTGTGTTTTTCGTGTACTTAATGTGAGTGTTTCTTTCCGTTCAAGCATTCCTCTCCACGTGCGGCGTCTTCTCCGCCTCCGCGGAGCCCGCAAGCTCCCCTCCCTCCTCCTCGGCACCAGCTGCGGCTTCTCCGGTACCACCGCGGACATCAACACCATCGACATCGACCTCCAGCACACAGCAACGTCCTGTCGCTGGTAAGAAACATTAAACAGAGGCCATAGTTGATTTTCGCATTGTAATTATTGCAGATGTAAATGCCTACAATAAGAACAAGCGTAATTATAAGAAGTACTGTGAATTAATGATGAAACCTACATGTAACTACAGTGACACATAAGCAGAACACATGCAGCTGCATTTTTCCATTGACTTTACTTTTTGGTGCAGCGTAGGATCTGAAACCATTATACAGTATACTTTAATCCATGACTGGATTAGGTATACATAGAAACCATAGCTGTTCTTAGCAACTACAGAATGTGCATACGGCGAAATGAAGTTTCACACCACGTTAGTTGTGGTGGAGGAGGTAACAAGTGCTTTGTACTTTCGTTAGACATACTGGAGGAGTGAATTCATTACCACTAGAGGTCTCTATTGCACCTCAGAGCTGCATTATGCTGCATGTTTTCAATATCCTGCATTTAATAAAAGAACACATAGTAACTGATATTTATGAAGCCTGTGGGTGGATATATATCATATCAGTACTGAACCTCTGGCAGTGTATTTTATTTCTGAACTAAGTAGCTTTTGAAGGCAAGAGGCACTGGTTTTGATTATATTGACTCATTACTGTTTTGAATCACTCATCCTGTTAGTGTATGGTAATTTCGTATACAGAGACATGATTAATGATGACTCCTCTTCATTTATTAATAGAGCTATTTCGATTCAGCTGTGCTCATCAAAACCTTTCTTATACTTTTTGTAGTAAAATATATATATAAATGTGTTCCCAACATGCATAACCAAATTGCTATATAATAGTAGCCAGTGCGTTTACATTTAACATTTAGCTCTTGTTAAGAACACCATACAGATCTGATGTCTTTCCTTAGACAGTCTGGGCAACAATAAAGAGTAGGAACTGCAGGTTCTTTGGCCCCAGTTAATCTGAGCAGCCCATCAGGCCCTGCAGCGCCACAGCAAAGACTCCTGCCCTTGGTGAGAAACACTGAGCTTCCTGTGTTTGTGTGAAGTTTCCTACTCATGAAGTACTTCAGCACCTCATTGTGAGGCTTCAGGCACATGGCTCTGCTATTACTTTCATGATTAAAGACAAACATGCCAGCACCTATCATACATTTTCTCTGCCTGCCTGGAGAGGTAGAAACACAGCACTGTTGACTCGTAATGGAACCAGCATTGTTCAGTAGTATAATAATTATGGCCCTAATGATGAAAGGAGAGGCCTGGAAGAGAAATGTGATTAAGGTGACAGGGCAGAATGTGGAAGGAAGAGGGCAAAGATCAGAGACAACAATAGAGATATAAAATGTAGTCATCCAGATATTTATTGTTCTATTAAAATCATGGAATTTAGCTCTCATTGGGAGAAAGTTCCTGTCAGTGACGTACAGTTAGTGTTTTTGGTAGGTCTATGCTTGGGAAAGGTTTCACCCTTTTGTTTTTTTACTGCAGTAATATTTTGAGGCATTGCAGGGTAAAGCAATTAAAATGCCTGCCAAGCTATTTCAGGGGTGCTAATGTCGCCGGTTGCCTTAGTTGGCCTTGCTGGGACACACTCTTAACATGCATACGTCACACACACACACACACACACACAGAGGTAAGAAATCGTGTCAGAATCACCTCTACAGTGCAACCAAGCAAAAAAAAAAAAAGAAACGATGAACGCCAAATGCTTTTAAATTGGCAAAGCCACAAGACTTAATCTGATCCACAACAGAAATGGTTTGTTATGAAGTGATTTTTGACCTTTAATCCTCCTTTATTCCCAGTGGATGGTCAAATTTATCAACGTTAACAGTTGTGATCAGATTAGGTGTGCCCTGATGAAGGATTTAGTTAAGAGTGAGTGTGTGAGGCCGACTGAGCTCTCAAACGGGGACGGCCCGTCTTAATGGGACCGCTGCCTTATCAGAGGAATCTAAAGAGCTCACTGAAGTTCACCTCAGTTTAACGCAAGCTTATGGGTGACACTTATATGGCTTGGTGATATAGGGGTGAGGACCATTCACTTTCACCAGAGTAGGAATCATGGGAAATAAGTTTTGTGACATATGGATGAAAAATGTGTGTTTTCAGTTGTGATAATGGATCAATGAGGAACATGATGCGGGAAGAATCACTACAACTATTAGGACAATAGCTATACTTTTTTTGAGAAAACGTATACAACTTTGTATTGTAAATATGAAACTGGAACCAGCTTACAATTCACTCAGCTGAGCACCAATGATGTGTCTAAATGTGGCAGCCTTTTATAGACCGCAGATTGGCCTACAGGGCTTCTGTTTAGCATCAACGCCATAACCTCTTCATCATGCCACTCCTGTCACCTATCAACTTTCGTTGGCCATTTGATTTTGAAAATTGGGACTCCTTGACCACTGCTTCATTTTGGAAATTGACTATTTAAGAAAAATCCAATTGTGTACAGCGAATCTTTGGATAGGTTACACCTGGAATCCTTCAATGTCTGGGAAAAGAAGTTTGCATTTCTGAGCTGAATTTGAGGGAGTACTGAAGATTCAGATTCAGACTCCTTTATTGTCATTCAGTACTTAACGTCACAGATGCTATCACAGGACGAAACTACGATGCACTACAAACAAAGATGCGCGGAATGAATGCTATTAACAACTAGAAGTGTGTATTTAGAAAGAGATCTACGCAATAAATAAAGGATATTGCACAATATATGCAACATCAATGGGGCAGGTTGTGCCATTGTGATGCATTTAGTTTTCAAATTTATCCTTCAAAAGATGCAAAGATGCAGCCATCTAGATTGAGGCACACCCTCCAAAAAAAAAAACAGAAGTACTCTGTCCAAGAATTTTTTAAAAAGTACATACCAACATCCCAAAAGCTCTACAATTTAGATATAATATTGTTTTTATTTATCAGAAGTCTATAACAACAGCACATAGTTTTACAGAGGATTGTGTTCCAGATTATTTCTTGTCCTGGTGCAGTCATCTTGCCACCATGAAGTTGCCGGGCAACTAATTCTCTAACTCTGAGCATGACAGTAGATAAGCGTATATCCCAAAATGTTGCACTATTCCATCAAAGGGTGATTATATGGAATCAGGAATGTGTGTCTGTGTGGCAGAGGCTTGCCGTCTCTCAGTCTGCCCGTTTGTGCCTGACTCACAGAGATATGTTATCCTGGTTGAGTGTTAATACTCTGTGGTCAAGAGGACAGAGCTGGTTGTGGTCGGGTACATGGTTAGAGGAGAAGAAGGAGGGAGGAGGAGGCGGCCAGAGGCGTGGAGAGGTGGTGGTGGGATCTGTGACTGTGTCCCAGGATTGATGACTCTGTTACAGGTCGCAGAGAGAAAGCCCACCCATGTGCCACAGCCCCCCAACATCAAACATGCCGTATTATGTTGATCTATGGAGATGGCTGGGCAGCACTTTCAACTGAGTCAGAGCAGGTCCATCAAAGGATTTATCTCTTGACTAGATTAAAGGAGGCCAAGGCGTCTGCCAAACAAAGGCTAACTCTGAGGGTCAGTCCAGGTCCTGAACTGAGAGATTTAAACCGAGACAACCTTAAGACCCAGAAGAAGACGTTTCAACCTCCGTGCCTTAAATTCAGTTAGCAGTTGTCTAGCTGACACTCATATCACGACTGATAAATTAGGGGTCTCTACATGTATACATTGTGGAAAATGTACAGTAATATCATCTAGCACTATAATCACATTAGCACATACTTTCTGTCAGATACTGAGGCAGGCAGAGTTATTCAAAACCTCCTTTATATTTCTGACATGTTCCTGGCATCTCTCAGGATTCCACAGTAATGATGAAATCGCTTTTTGGGAACATTATTTTTTCCTGTTTCCTTTTAAATGGTAAGCGGGGATCTATAGTTAATCATGTACGTGAAAATTTGAACTGCTTTTGTACAAATTTATGTCACATCCAGTGACTTGTTCCTGTTGCTTTGACCTTTGCACTCCTCCCTATTAGTCACTTTGTAATGTTTTTGGTGGAGGAATGTAGGCTGGTTTCACTGTTGCACTTTTGCTAAGATCCTTTGGAAAATTGCACAGCTAAATGCACCAGACAAACTCGAACGTGTAGAGTTTCATGTGGATTATGGTGTGAACATTTATTGTTATGAATTTGTGTTGTTTTACTGCAACTGTCTTCCTCATGTCCCTCTTGTCTACCAGCTGTTCTGCAGTATGCACTAAATGCAGACACGAAAAACTATTTGGCTCCATTTTTTTTGGAACGATTTCCGACTTTTGTTTTTCTTTTACACGAGTTTGCTCCTTTTAAGAGTATTAGCCTTTGTTTTTGGTAACATACTTGGCTGTTTTTGGTCTGTCTCACAATGAAAACACTCATTTATATTCATTTGGAACTGAGTGGGTGAGAGACAAAGTGGGCTGGTGGCAAGATACAATCAGGCGCTGGAACTGGGGATGGCGTGGCCTCTTTCATATGAACGTGTAGGTTTTAAATGAGCTAAGAAAGCCTTAAGTCAGGGTAAAACATTCCCAGGAATGTAGCTTCACATACCTTGCAGTTCATTTCACATGGGAATATTTGTCTCACTTATAAAATCACTGGTGAGAGTGTCTGGTGATGTTAATGGCGGCGTAAGATGAAGGAGAAAAACGACTTTTATTTGAATTGTTCTTTTCTTCAAAAGCAGATAATCCATAATAACTATAAAGCACAGAACTTTTTTTTTTTACAGCTCATCATTATTAAACCCACCACTTTGTTTTGAGTGGCAGCCATTGTCTTGTTCATAGATAACAGTGAGCATGATGAGAGACTGCAAGCGAGTTTTTGCGTTAAAGCTGCAGTATCATGAGAAGCAGATTCTGAACTTTGAATGTACTTATTCAGTGAGTAAATATCACAATCCTTATTCTCTGACTGGGTGTAGGCGTGTATGTTTGTGTTTGTCTGTCTGTGGGCCTGAGTGCACACGCCTTACTGTGTATGCACATATCAGTATTAGCACAGTGTTGCTACGTGCTGCACCGCCAAGCCTCGCCCATAGTAGGAGGAGAGTACAGGGCAGGGTCAACACTGTGTGAGCCAGAGGAGACGCTGTGCCTGGCACAGACACACACACACACACACACACAGACACACACACTAGACAGGCAACCTTGGGAATCACAGCCAAAGCAGAACAGAATGTACATTAAGGAGGTCATCTCTCCTCCCCTCTTCTTCTTATTTCTCTTCCTGCAAACTCCATCCTAACTACACAGAGAGGCTAAAAAGTTCCCTAAAAGATCTTCCTCATTTATGTAACTTTGTTCCATCTTGCTGCACACATGTCAGAGAAACCCAGAGAGGATCTGCATCCAAACAATGATGACGCAGCTGACGTTGCTGCCATTTTACTGTTATGTTTGCGTCCCAACATCGGGATCGTTTAAAGGTTGAAGAGCACTGCACCATAATCAAGCCCTCGCCCTGCTGCGCCCTTCCTCCTTCAGTCACCGTCAAACAGTGCTGGAGGTCACATGGCTAAACCTTGCCTTGTAAACACCCATCGGAGGGTTTTACCTTTGTGTTAAAGGTCCTGCTTTAACAGTGCACCCAATGAGTAGCAGATGAGGGGAGTTGTGTGTGTGAGGGTTATAGGTGTGCATGTGTCAGTGTCAGGTGTGCTGTCGTGTGGGACTCAGAGGATCTATTGCAGGTCTTGGGAGTTTAGGATTAGTATGGGGGGAATAATGCTCTGTTTTACTGCCAAAATGTGAAACATTATCCTGAAAGGTAACTGACCCACAAACCACAGAAGAATGCAGAGCCAAGAAAGACTACCAAAAGGTCAGTCTGACTGCTCCATTAGAACACTTCTGAAATGTAGAATCCTCACTGTGTAAACTTCTGGCATCTGTAAGAAGATAATTCTACTTTATTAGAATTTTGGCTCTGAAGTTTTAGCCATCATTCCTGGCAACATTAACACTCAACCCAGAAAAGTAATTACTTAGTGTTCCATTCTAGATCAAGGGGGTGGTATTTAAACCAATGCACCATCAATAGTCTTATTTGGAAGACAAATGGGTTATTCTGTCTCAGATTATCAGATTGTCAGTGGCTGTATGTTTGACTATCTGTGTTGGCATTAAACTTTTTTTAAAAAATCATAAACTACACATATTTAAAATGGTATTTATACATTTTTTGATTTTTTTCTACCAAGCACTTTCAGAGATTTTTGTTTTAAATTAGCCTTTGTATGTTCCAGAAAAATGACAAATATCTAACACGCTTTGGGGTTTTTGCAGTGCAACTTGTCACATCTTCTCAATCAGTTTTGAAAGTTTAACGAAAATACCTTTTAATCTATTTTTGTGATCAAGTATCTAATATTCACAAATATTCCATATGTTTTGTTTTTGAGTTATTGTGACATAGAACTACATGTTGTTCAGAAAATATCACTAATTGACCTCAGCATCATAAATTTGTTTTTTGTTATTGTGTGCTCAAAAATGGTACTTATTTGCTTTTCAAGCAAACTGATAATCAGACATAGTGTGATCTAATCTTATATTGCAGATCCTAAATCAATAACTGAACATTTCAAACTTGTATCTTTAATAGTTCCTGGTGTTGTTGTTCAAACAGCATCAAATTTCATTGCACAAAAATAGAATTTGCTGAAAATGGATTGACGGGCATTTTTTTCTATCTTTTCTAAATATCTGTCTTTGTTCAACTTTGACTTGTCATACTACTATAGTAGTACAGACACTAAGGATGTGTTCACTTTCAGTTATACTTTTTAAAAAGTAGATAATCTGGTCACACTGTGGGGTTGTTTAGAACCTTTAGCTGTATGAGTGCTCTTGTCCTATCGTTAACCTTATTGCACCATTGTTGTCATGTACAACGTCACTGTTACCCAAAGAATCAAGACCAAAATGATAAAAAATGATAAATAAGACACAAGCATAATTAACCAAATGTATCATTTAAAGATTTAAATTTTATGATATCCTGGATGCTCAGTGGTTAAGATGCATTTCATAAAGAAACCATGCAGTGTTGAATTGGGTTGTAGTTGGGGATCTTTGTTACATGTTATGCCTCATCACCTTGTCCCAACAATTCAGAGCTGCCAACCGTTTTGTCCTGTTATCCCTGCTGCTGTTGATGAGAAAGAGTTGAGGGAGAGAAGAGAAAACACAAGCAGCAGATTTCAGGCATTCTACAATGCATTAGGTCATGAGAATTGGAACTTGTCCTGTTTAAATGATGAAATGGCTCACCAAAGGGACCTCAATTGAGGTCCACACGATTGGTCACCAAGAGGTCATCTCCATCTGAGAGAAGAGAAGGAATGATAAATACGCTTGGCTCCACACAATTATTAAATTTCTGTGTTATTTTCTCTCCTCAACAGTAAATGAAGTTGTTCTCGAGGGCTGTTTAGGTTCGAACATGAGCTTGGTCTTGGTGTGGGAATTCAGATGTGACAGACACACAGAGAGCGACGAGGGCCAGAGTATGGAGGGGTCATAGCCAGACATCAGAGCTATTTTTGTTTGTAGAAATTCAGAAGTGGTCCTGTTACCCTGGAGGCGGCTTGTGTTTTCCATATAGCTCAGCGACTTGGCAGGCCTCTGCAGGGGCAGTTTCACATCGAGCCCCCCTCTTCCTCCCTGCTTCAGTCTCCACTCTCACCCCTGCACACCCCCCCACCCTTTCTCTATCCTCCCACCATGCTTCTCTCACCCCCCAGCAGGAAAACGCTCGTGGCCCGCAATGGAGACAGCCTGACTGTGCAGGCGGCCCGGCAGATGCACTGGAGATAAGTTTGTGTGCGTAAGCTGGGCCGCGACCCTCGGCGGCAGGACATTGACCAGATCCTGTCAGTGAGAGGGCAAGAGCCGGCCCCGCACCTCCTCTTCGCGTTTGCTTCCATGCTGCCCCCCACCTCCATCTTACTGTCTCTATGCCTGGTTTCCCCAGCAGTCCAGGATGGGACAGAGCGGAGGACGGGCCCCCTGGAGCCACAACTTCCCTCTGGGATCTGAGACTGCAGCCCTGTTCTCCACAACAGCAGTGCCTGCACTGTAGAGGAGCCACCAACGCACTTAAACACAGTCAAAACCACGGCAAACACACAATAGGTCCCCAAGATAACTTCCCCTGTCCCACAGAAAGATAATGGATGGTGGTGTGTGGCAGGCTTTGTGACAGAGACGCCGAACCACTTATGAAAACACCATCCTTCATGCTACATCAGCACTTTTGGGTTTCTTTTGTTCCTGAAATGGTTTCAGAGGAAACACCTAGGCTGGAAACATGAATGATCTGTCATGTGAAAGTGTAGCTCGTGGCACTGAGTGGTGACTGTGAGAAAAAGCTGCTTAGGTTTTTGTATAGTCAGGGTTTTTTCCCCTGGCAGTGATAATGTACAGCAGGATTTACTGTTGCCTTAAGACATTAATTCAGAGAGTCGGTGAAGTTGAGAGGAGAGTTACCTCTGACAAAAAACAACATTAGATCATAGAGTAAATGCTCCACTGAACATGGTTCTTTCTATATACCATGTAATGCTCTGCCAGTGCTCCTACATCCCAGAATGCCAGCTAGCACCAATGACTTCCTGACTCCATCTAAGTGCCTGGTCTTCAAGGACCATAGACAGAGATGAAAGAACTGGCACAACTTGAATTACCATTGGAAAGTATTGACAATTTGGCTGCTTTGAAGTACACATAATTGAACTTTCACTAGCTTTTATCTCCTCCTGAGACTATATTTAAACCAGCATGCTCTGGCCAGCATCATTTAGATTTTGCAAGCGAATGAGTGGCCACAGCTCTGTAAACAACAACAAATAATGAATGCTGCACTTTTAACAGTGGTTTGCATGTTGCAGCCATTACACATGGTTTACACAAGTTTTAGTGAACTTGAACAATGGCAAATAAAGATAATAATAATAAGAAGAACTCTGATGGATGTAAAATTCTTCATATTGACTTTCATATAATACAGATACACTGTAAAACAAAAAAAAGGTCGATATTCTGGCAGCCAGGCACCAAAAATATCTCATAAAATACAGTAATTTTCCATATTTTAAATACATCTTTCAACTTTAATTTTACATGAGATCCTGTGTGTTTTTCTCAGGCTTTTTAATGTTTAATAAAGCATACGTGTAAAACCAATTAAATTACCTATAATATTTCTATTTATCTGTGTATTAGGGCTGCACGATATTGGAAATATGTGCGATATGGGTGTCAAGAACTGCGATATCGATATATATTGCGATATTGGTCTTTCATCCAAAGAAATACACTTGCATAAACCAATCTAGAAAAATATATTATATATATATATATATATATATATATATATATATATATATATATATATATATATATATATATATATATATATACATATATATATACATATATATACATATATATATATATATGTACATATATATAAATTAATAGGATAGCAGATTTAAAAACTTTCACAGCAAAAGTTAAGCATTGAAAAACAAGAACGTACTCACCTATGACATCTAAGAGGTCCGACTGACTGTGGATTGTGTCATTGTGCGTGTTTGTGTGTGTGTGGGTTGGGGTTATAAGTTTTTAATGCTGTCTGTGCTGTTTTTATTTGTGTTGTTGATCCTTTGACTACTTTTACTTAAAAGCCCAACCAGGGACAGGAGTTGCAAATTAGCTCTGTGCTACACACTATATGTAATGCATCAGTCCTATGTGTTCTATGATAATTACATGGTCCCTGATCAAATAAATGAATAAAATTTAATTAAAAATATCTATATAATTAATTTGTCTGTGTGCTTGCCTTTCGTTTGTCGGCCTTCATCGGAGTAGCTTGTGGTGTTTTAGATTGTAAGAAAATGGCATACAGTTCCTTGTGGTTGTGTTCGAGGTGGCTGGTGCAGATTTGTAGTGTTTTCTCGCGACGTAGCCACAATTTTTCGGCTTGACTTGCAAAGTACTTGCGTCTGTGACTTGTCCTGTCTTCTAAAGCCGTAGTACTCTCAAATTTCAGAGGTGCGGTGTAATTTAGGCACAAGTTGTTCGTTACAGTCATCTTTCTCGTGTCCTGCCATGTTGTGTTGTGGCGCTTTCCCTTTCCGCTAGGAGCACGAGGCTCGCTCTAGCCAATAGCAAAAGGGCTGTTTGGGGTTGGGGGGGGGGGGGGTTTTAAGTTCGGGCTCAGTTGGTCACAAGAAAACGGCTATGCATGCAAAAAGCATGATTTATACATCTAAATAATCATAAAATTATTGCACAACTTTGCGATATGGATATCGCACTTACCATTATCGCAATAACGATATTTTTTTCTATATATCGTGCAGCCCTACTGTATATCTGTATTTATATATGTGCCTCTATCCGTCTGTCTTCCTTTTGACAGACAGACAGACAGATTACATGACACTGTGAAATAATCGACATCATTGGATTACCATGTTCACCATGTCAGTGTTCTGTTTGCAGCCTCCTCAGTTGCCCTAAAGTGATCCAAAAAAAAAAGGAATTTATGCAGATTTAACTTCCAAAAGAGGATTTGAATATTCTTCAGGACACTGCATCACTGCACCCAGATTTAGTAAGAGAAACTACTTCATTTGAGGGTTTATGTTCACTTCTAAAAATTCGCAAGGTCACTGACACGTCTGTTAGGACAACTAAGCCTGCTTGTGACTCAAATCACCATATGCTGGAAAGAATATAAACTTCCTTCTGCCCTGAATCACAACCTACCACTAGAATTCATCTCTTCACCAGACAAGCTACTCCTCCACACGGAGCAATAAGAAGCTGAACCCAGCTCCTCATAGCTGGGAGGTTAAACCTAGTTTGTCATCAGATTCCAGTGGGAGGGAGGGATGAAGACATTGTGCAAAGAGCAACCAGGTCTGTTCACAGGCAGAGTCTGACTCCTACTGACACCTATTCTAGGAAATCTCCCTATGAAACCAGAGGATTCGTCTTTCAGTTTTACTCCTTTTTTGCCGCTTAGTTTTACAGAGAAATTGTTTGTGTGGCAACTTTAGGGCATCATTTGAGGCACTTTGCAAAACTAGGATACCTTATACAAGCCTCATAAAAAAAACTGTCATGTCTTCCCTCTCTTCTTTATGATGTGTTTTATGATGCTGAAGAAAGTGAACATAGTGACTGGGAGCAATGACCACTTGATTTCTACATTCGAGAGTATTATACCAAAGAACCACACCTGTAGGTGTAAAGTCATTGTGTGCACACCCACACACTCACCCGCCTTTTGCTTACTGTCAAGGAAAAAGGCCCCGAGTGACGATGAATGGCACCAGGTTCACACTCATTCATAATCTATACATGTGTAAAAATTCATTGCTGGTGGAACCGTGAAGATGGTTCCTGGCACCTCTTTCTCCATCACTTATATGAATCACACAGGCTGTGAAACATTGGTTGTGGTTCATCATGTAGTCTGCCATTTCTCTCACACAATTACGACTTAGAATTTATGGCTTTATCATATTAATAGTCTGGCATCATGACAGTCTGCAGTAAAATATTGCGCGGTCCGATCCAAGAAACAGAAATCTCCAAATAACCAATGTCAACAAAGCTGACTCACAAAGATTTGTGGACTAGAAAATGACACCAAACAGCACAATGTTCTGAGGCTAAAAGAAGAAAAAAATCTTACATTAGAAGCAACATTTTACCCATCTGTAAAACAATTCTTTTTAAACCATACATATAATTCACCTAAAAAGCAACACTTTGGTGAGTCATTTCTTTAGCAAACATCAGCACCACACCCACTGCTGCCAGCACTATATGATGTAGCGGCAGATTAGCCCGGCTGAGAGGAACATGTGGAGATGACAAACACAACATTGTTCATTAGTTGTTGTGGTCTAAGAGACAAATGTAATAACAGATGTAATGCTGCGTGCAGCCACACTCCCTCTGTTTCCCATGAATTTCTGTGTCATTGCACAACATGTAAGAGTAGCTCAGTGAGGCTGTGATCCAGGATAAATATTGCCATAACATGATTCATCCTCAAATTCTTGAATGCGCTGGTGATATTGTGATTACAGTACATGGCTTTTCATCATCAGCATGCTTCCGTCACTGGTGACAGTAGCACGATGTGTTTTCTTTACGTCACAATGGGAGCTTAGTCAATGCGTTTTTCCTTCTAATTTTAGGGTCAACTGTGATAACCTGGATGATGATTCCATGGTGGAGGGGTGGTGGTGGTGAACATTTCAGTATCCACTACTTCTAGCTACTCGTTTCAGCTTTTCTGTTTGTTTACTGACTAAATTGCACAAACTCTTTATCACAACACAGCATCATTCAGGTAAGTGGGAGGTGTGTCGTGTGCGGTCACCCTATTGTAGATTTCAGACTGTCTGATATTGCATAGATAAAGATGCTAAAGCTCAGCTTCATACCAATTTTTTATTTTAACTGTTTGTTTTCTAGCAACATATAAACATGTGGGTCCACTATACCGTATGTGTATTTTTTTCACAAGTGTATTTTTTTCCTGCCTTTTAATACAATGTTCCAACAAAAGAACTACAGCTACTGCACAATTATTTCATATACAAAATGATCTCTTATGAAATAGATTAACATGTACACTACCGTACAAAAATTTGGGGTCATCCAGGCAATTTCATGTTTCCCTGAAAACTCACATTTTTATCCATGTGCTAACATAACTGCACAAGGGTTTTCTAATCATCAATTAGCCTTTCAACACCATTAGCTAACACAATGTAGCATTAGAACACAGGAGTGATGGTTGCTGGAAATGTTCCTCTGTACCCCTATGGAGATATTCCATTAAAAATCAGCCATTTCCAGCTATAGTCATTTACCACGTTAACAATGTCTAGACTGTATTCCTTATTGATTTAATGTTATCTTCAATGAAAAAAACTGCTTTTCTTTCAAATATGAACCCAAATGTGACCCTTAATTTTAGAAGACTAGTGTATGTCATCATATATTGTTAGAGATTTGATTACCCAGAATTATGGAAAGTAAAATTAGCTCGACTTTGACTAGCTGCAGTGTTTAAATACTGTTAACATGTTGTTGCCTTAGCAATAATGATCCTATAGATAAACTGTATACAGTGCCTCTAAAAAGTATTCACCCCGATGGCAATGTTGCTTTTCGGTGTTGAATCATGGTCAATTTAATTTTGCTTTTATGACAAGAATTTATAAATAAAACTGACTCTTTTATGGAAAGTGAAAACAGATTTCTACAAAGTAATGTGTATTAATTAAATCTAAAATGCAAATTAAGGGATTTCATATATTTTCGCCCTCTTTAAAATGACAATTTAACACAGGTGCAGCCTTTGGGTGTGAGAAACATTGATGAGGTGAAATGAAGATAATCTGAGTGCAGTGAATGTGTATCAAATGAGTGTAGTATAAAGACGCCTAAAGAACAGATTGGTCAGGGGTGCCATCAAGACACCTATGACTCCTCTGGAAAAGTTGCAAGCTTCAGTCGCTGAGATGGGAGACACTGAGCACTGTTTCCTGCTCTTTACCAAAGCTTTATGGGAGAGTGACAAAACTTCTGTTGACAAAAGCTTATAGTAAATCTTGACTTGGGTTTGCCAGAAAGCATGTGGGAAACTCTTCAGTCCACTGCAATAACTGAAAAGTCTGATTGTTGTTCAAATCAGATGATATTGGTCAGATGAGGTTTGTTTTCCAGGAAGACAGTGACCAGAAGCATACAGCCAAAGTGACACAGAAATAGTTTGATGTCAACAAGGTGAATGCTCTGTAGTGTCAGACCCAGACCTAGAACCAACTTAGAATTAGTGGGTGACCTTGAAAAGGGCTGTTCACTCACAGTCCCTGTGCAACCTGACAATTTTGCAAAGAAGAATGGGGTAAACTTCCAATGTCCAGATATGTAAGGCTGACTGAGACCATCACATCCACAAAGCCTTAATGCTGTAATTGTGGCCAAAATGCATCTAAATACTGACTCGAAGGGGGTGAATACTTGTGGAGTCGCCTTTTTACCTTTTATATTTTGAATTAATTAACCTTACTTCCACTTTGACATGAAATAATCTTTTTTGTGAGCTCTTGTCTGAAAAGCCAAATTATATTGACCATGATTTACTGTTGAAAGGCAATAAAAGGGAAAACTTCCAAAGGTGGTGAATACTTTTCATAGACACTGTTTATTGTATATTCCTCTGTATAAGACTGTTTTGCATCAAGAGTTTTACTTACTTAAAGTAGTTTTACTAAAGTGAAATTTAGTACAGGCAACTATTACTTGTCACTGAGTATTTTTGCGCCAGTAGTATGGTTACTTTTACTGAAGTAAAGGATCTGAGTTCCAGCGTTGAACTGGGAAAAGCTCTGATTAACTGTGAATCTGCCATTCTTTAAGGATACGTGTTCACTGTCCATTCAATGTGAGTTGGTGATAAGTTCCTATGGAATGATATCCATTGTTTGTTTTCTGCTGTCACAAAAATTAATGGTGCTTTTTATGAGACTTTGTTATGCCATAACTCACGCACTTCAATTTAAATTAGCATGTGAATGACCATGTTCTAGAGGGAGTGTCTTGTTACAATTAACATGCCATTTCTCTGCACAGCGCTCAACAATCCAGGGAATATGTTTTCTGGGCCTAAGAGCTCGTCTTTCAGCACAGGCAAGTTTTTGCAAGCTAAAAGATTGAATGAATATTACAAAAATGTTGGGTTACTTCCCAGATTAGAAGATCAATGAGGTTAAATTAGTCTTTTCCCTGAACTCTTCTGAGACTGAAAGAGGAACATTAGTGTGACAGATGTGGCACATTTGCTGTAGTTATGGATGAGCTATTCTGAGTTCCACTGAAATACATCTTTGCTTGATTTTGGATAAAGGGTTACCATAAATGGTTGATAACCTCAAAATGTGAGCATATAAGGCACCACAGTTTTATATGAGTAGCACAAACTAAACCTTATATGCGCCGAAATACTGAGTTTTACTGACATTATAGCTTTGAGTTTGCAATGATTAACAGTGGTTTGGTGAGTACGACTGAGATATTATTTGTTTGCATTTTCAGTATTTTATCATTTTTCTTATCTGTCACTACTAAAAAATCAGTAAATGAGTAATCAGCATATATTCCTTTGAGGCAGTGTCCTGTCGTGAATGAATTCCTGCTTACCAGCCATCATGAACTGCAATTGCTAATGAAGTATATCCTTTGTATTGCTGCTGTTTATCATGCAACTAAACACTGCAAAGACAAACAAAAAAAGTAATAAAAATAAAATTTATAAAATCTGTTTTTAAAAAAAAGCACTTTAAATCTGGAAGCAAGGGTGCCAGAAAAAAATAAGCAAAAATAAATAAATGGTGGAATACCGTGACATTCAGAAACTGTAAGAACTGTGAAAATGGCAGCAAATATTGGTAAAATAATTTCAGATTTTTTAGCTGATTTGACTTAAATTCAGTAAACATTGTAATTTTATGGTCACACATTGCAAAATAATACATTATAGTTGTGTCAGTACTTTCCGTGTTTTTACTCGACATCATCTGTAATGCAACAAACGGAAAAAAACTGTAAATTAACGGTTCAAAATGATTTACCATCTTTTAATCTTTAATATACAAAGAGATCCTTTCAAATACCAGCAAGTATCTGTAAAAATAAAGATATTTTGCTAATTCAAATACAGTAAAATTAATTTTAAAAAACATAATTTAAAACACTGTAAATGAATAAATTGCCTTTGTAAAAACACGTATCCTTGATGTGACATTATTTAAAGTTTTGGCCTGTTTTTTAAGGGTTAATTTGTAAATGAATGCTTTTTTCTGTGACTTTACTAGTTATTTTCTGTAATTTAACACAATAGGGAACATTTGTTAAAAACACAAAAAAGAAACACATAAAAACTGTTAAATAAACATCCATGTTTTGCAGTGTAGGACATTTGACAAATTCCGGGTCAAAAGTGAAAACCAGAAGAGAACAAACATATTCACAGCCCTGGCAGCCTCCAAGATTTCAGACAAAACTAAACATCAAGTAGAAAGAAAATCAACTGACATCAACATCCGCTGACTAAACCTGGAGCAGGTAAAATATTGTTCTCTGCTGTTTACCTCAAACACTGGCTGCCTTTTAATCTCTAATCCCTCTCTTAGCCCTCAGACAACATGAGGCCAGTGGATCCATTGTATGGAATTCCACGTTGCTCTCTCGAGGTGTGTGATTAACCCCTACTGTACATAAGAGCAAACATCACATCAAAGGCAGCCACGGAGGGTGTCTGCAGGTGACGGGTCAGCCGGAGGTGAGGGGTCGGTCGCAGGCTGACGGAGCAGCCAGTCTGAGCAGAGATGGAGGGAAAAAGAAGGGAGGAAAGCTGGAGTGAAAGACCAGAGCCAAGAGTAGTGAACCTCCACTCTTCCACCTCAGCTGAAATTAAACTGTCGCCCTTCAGAACCAAATAGTCCCAATGTGCCTGATGAAAAATGACCCAACAAACACTGCTGCTGCTCATTATGCGATAAAGTGGACACGACACATTCATCAAAGAGGTGGCTGAGTAATCTGTGTGTCTGAGATAGGCAGTGATGTTGAGACGCTGTTCCTGTAATGGTCTAATGTGCGAGAGGCTGTCTTCGCTGCAGTATAACATAAGCCATATTCAGTATCAATACAAATTGCCTGTGAAGTTGAAAATGTAAAACAGACCAACGTTAAATGACATGCAACACGTGTGATTCTTCCCATGATTCTCCCGTATGTCTCACACATGCATGTGACATCTACACTGCTGTTCAGAAGTTTGGGATCATTTAGAAATGTCCTTGTGTTTGAAAGAAAAGCAGTTTTTTCATTGAAGATAATATTTAATCAAAAATATAGTCTGGACATTATTAATGTGGTAAATGACTATTCTAGCTGGAAACGGCTGATTTTTTTATGGAATATCTCCATAGAGGTACAGAGGAACATTTCCAGCAACCATCACTCCTGTGTTCTAATGGTACATTGTGTTAGCTAATGGTGTTGAAAGACTAATTGATGGTTAGAAAACCTTTGTGCAATTATGTTAGCACATGAATAAAAGTGTGAGTTTTCATGGAAAACATGAAATTGCCTGGGTGACCTCAAGGTTTTGAACGGTAGTGTATGGCTGGAAAAACAGAGAAATTTTGAGGTATTTACAGTCCAAAAGAAAAATAATCAAGGGGGAGGCATATGTCATAATGCTTTAACGTTATCTGTGTATTTACTGTCATTACCAGAAGGCCAAAAGTTCTGCACTGGAAAGCATGAAATTGCCTGAGTGACCCCAAACTTTTGTACGGTAGTGTGTGTCAGGTGAAACTTTTAGAATCCAGTTTGCAAGATCTAGATTGTAAAGGATCATTCTAGTTCATTGCAGTGTGGGTCTTTTTTTTTTGTTGTTTTTGTTTTTTTGTTTTTTTTTTTAACATTGGTTGAGCCTGCTCAGTAATCTGCAGCTTAAGAGAGATTGTACAAAACACAAGCAAGCGAAAAATACAAATCTTCACAACTTTAACAACACAAAACTTGATAACTCATAAGAAATGCAAGCTGCGTTTAATGAACTTCTTCCAAAACTGAAGAACATGCCAACCAAAGTATATTCACATTTTCAAAAATTATCACTACTGATATATGCAGTCTCCAAGTTAAAGATACAAACCGCCAGGTTAGTCAAGAAAATCCATCAATCCATTATCTATACAACATTTAATCCTCATTAATGTCATTGAGGGCTGGAGTCTTTCCCAGCTGACTGAGGATGAAGGCAGGGAACACTCTGGACATTTCACCAGTCTATCACAGAACTACATATAGAGACAATCACACTCACACCAACGGACAATTTAGAGTTACCAGTTAACCTCAGCATGTTTTTGGACTGTGGGAGGAACCCGGAGAAAACCCACGCATGCGCAGGGAGAACATGCAAACTCCATGTAGAAAGATACCAGACCCAGGCCGGGACACGAACCGGTGATCTTCCAGCTGCAAGGCGACAGTGTTAACCACCGTGCAGCCCTAGTCAAGAAAATGCACATTGAAATAGAAAACAAAAGCAAACTGTAAAACCATTTGGAACTAAGTTTTGAACATAAATCACAATTACAACATACTGCTTCAAATTTGATCCAGAACGCTTGCTTTTTACCTGAGAAGTGAGGGAATATTACTAATGTTTCAGTTTAATGGTTGGCTTGTATAGAAGTTGTTGGAATTTGTGGAAAAATCTATTCCTATCTGCAGAAACACAGTGCACTGTTAGTTCTATTTAGCAGGTGTTGGCACCCGAGTGGGGTCAGGTTAGGCTGCGATGTCGCGTCCATAAACAGCGAGAGAGTGAGCACAAACACTCTCACACCTCTTTCAAACCAACGTTTTGAACGAGCGTTTGCCACAAGACCACACAAACTGTATTTACACCTAACATTTCTCTGCATAAACACTGCTGCTATTAATTGAGCTCACGCTGTTTGTGTGTTGCTCTGAGTTGCCAGTGTGGATTTAGGAGAACAAAGAGGTTTCACGTCCCTCCTCCTCCTCCTCCTCCTCCTCCTCCTCCTCCTCCTCCAGTCTGCTGCACTAATTGAGTGATTCAGAACAGGGCTCCGACACGCCGCCCCTGCGACTCTATCTGACTGGGATATTATCGGAGAGGCTGTCAGACGAGGGTCCAGAGCAACTTGGGAGGAATGCAGCCTCCAACTGTGGGCCAGCAACAGAGTCTGCTGCAACTGCAGACCCTCAGTTCTCCCTCCTGTCTCCCCCCGCTCCTTCCCTCCTAACCACCTCAGGCCAATCAGTCAACAGGACCCCAGGGGCCATTTTCAAAAACAATCACTCTCTCTAAGTAGTCAAGAGGTGCCAGGGCTAATTATAAACAAACTATTGATGTTCTAGCAAAGGATTGTGCTAGACTGTGCCAGCGCAGTAAATGTTTGTGTGTGTGCGTGTGTGTGTGTGTGTTTTAGGGTCACAAGAAGGTTCTGCTTGACAGAGCATTCAATTGGCCATTTAACAGACCTCACCCGAAGTGAACGCACCATGAACATCCACAGACCCCTAATGACAAGTGCTTGGATTTCTCTGAAGAGAATCTGTAAATAGGGGGGAAAATCGCCCACATCCTGATTGTGATACATCGGACGCGTTACACATGTTTTGCATTTAAAGGCACTCCTGTGCAACCTGGATTGTTGGAGAAAGAGCGTAAAGTTGTGTCATATTCACACAGTAATATAGATCGCATCATATGTTCTACACAGAGAAAGCTTTTCCCCAGGCTACTAAATATGCAAATGCTTCAAATTTGAATATTAAAACGATAAAACTTGAAGGAATGCATGAGGCATCCAAGGAAATTGGTTCATCACATTCTAACAAGACGAAGAGTCTGCAGCAACTGCCTCAGTGGGGCTGTACTAATGCCAGCATTGCAGCCTGCTTACTGAATTATTTAGAAGGTGTAATTTTTACTGCATAATCAAAATGTTGGACAAACAGAAGTTTTAATGTGGTGGTGATGGCACCACAGGAAAAGTCAGGGGTTGTTGAGATATTTCAGTCTGTACAAAAGTGGTGGACTAGCTGATGGACAGGTGGGACCCCTGTTGCTAACATGACTTTAAAAAGTTGCACAAAAACTACTGCCACACCCGACACATATCAAGCTCCGGTTCAAGTAATTAACTCCCAAGTTACGCCCAGTGAATGCAGTTTCACCTCTGAGTGTTGTGGCTGCAGACAATCCACTTTAAAATAATGTCTTTAGGTCTAAATCATGTGATAAGAGCTCTTGCTGCTGGTCTGCGCTGTGTGACAGAGAGCAGAGTGACAGACACTCCACAGAGCCAAACAGTTCCATCCTCCTCCGGCTAAAACAACAGCCGCTTTTGAGGAGCTATCGCTATGACACATAGTCCGATCCAAGAGAGCTATATTTATTTTGGTATGGGCTACATTTCTTTCCTTTAAGTAATGAATTAAGAAAACACAGGGCCTGGCGCTGGGATGCGGAGATGTGTGGGAGAGAGCTGCTAGCGCTCTCTCGCTGCAAACGGGTAAGGAATGGAGTGGGGAGTTGGGTGTGAGGTATCCAAGGATTGGAGCCTTCCCTTCATCCTTTCATCCTTTCATCCTTTCATTTCGTGACCTTACAACCTTTCTCTCTGCTGAAGTCATGTTTTCAGTCCTCCGTCCCAGAGAGACGGCCAAACTTGGCTCGATGAAGTGGGAGAGCAGAGGAGTTCAAGGGAGTAGGGGGCTGTCTCGAGAACAGTCTAAAACACTTAATGGCAGAAAGAAGACAGCAACAGAGCGTTTCTTCACTGTAGACTCATATATGAGCCTGAACGGGCTTGTGTGTGCGAGTTTATGAGTGTTTAGGATGTTGGTTAAGGTTGGTAACAGGTCAGCCAAAGAGATTTGGGAACAGCTCCCTCCCTTGCACACCCTTTAAGAGAACACCTTCTGCAGAGGGGTTAAATAAATGTTAGTGGTGTGATAACCAGCCTGTTTATTGAGGGGCCTCCAGCAGGACAGCTAGTCGGCCCGCTTGGGTTTCCTCTTTGGTGATGTCATACCATCAGCCCACCAGATATACCTTTAGTTCCATCTGCTCTTAAACACAACTTTAGAATTTCACAGAATATGACTTAAATAATGAAACTGAATACTGTGATATTTCAAAAAGCATTTGTTATTTACTTGCTTTTTGCACTGCTGTACCTTAATATTCACGTGGGTATTTGCAGAAATACATTGTGACTACTGATACAGACAACTGTAATTCAGTTTCTGATCCACTGGGAATTCACAGCAGCCAAGTAAGTTATAAATCAGCACGTTTGTTTCCTTTGTGTTAAAATTACAACAAGTGCGTTTTCTTTTTTTCAGACCAAGAATGGCAGGAATTCAGCCGCTTGAGAAACAATGTAAAGTTAACACTCTTCAGCCACAATATCACAGTGCAGGAATAGTATGTTCCAAGAAAAAGCTAACTCTTAATTGTCCGTAGGTGTGAATGTGAGTGTGCTTGTTTGTCTCTGTATGTAGTCCCTTGATAAACTGGTGACCTGTCCACGGTGTCCCCTGTCTTCACCCTAAGTCAGCTGAGATAGACTCCAGCCCCCTAATGCATAAAAAAGCAACCCTAATGAGGATTAAGCGGTGCATAGAAAATGGATGGATGTGTACTACTGGTTCATAATTCTTGATGCATTAATGTGGGAGCAGGTGACGAGGTTTTAACTAATTCATATACACTACCATTCAAAAGTCTGGGGTCACCCAGACAATTTCATGTTTTCCATGAAAACTCACACTTTTATTCATGTGCTAACATAACTGCACAAGGGTTTTCTAATCATCAATTAGCCTTTCAACACCATTAGCTAAGACAATGTAGCATTAGAACACAGGAGTGATGGTTGCTGGAAATGTTCCTCTGTACCCCTATGTAGATATTCCATTAAAAATCAGCCGTTTCCAGCTAGAATAGTCATTTACCACATTAACAATGTCTAGACTGTATTTCTGATTAATTTAATGTTATCTTCACTGAAAAAACTGCTTTTCTTTCAAACACAAGGACATTTCTAAGTGACCTCAAACTTTTGGACGGTAGTGTAGTTTACCTGCTGGGTAGGTTGTGAATCCCAATCAAGGATCAATTAAGTTTTTGGCGCTTAATAATATATCATCATAACTTATTTGTTGGTTAGATTTTGTATAATTAGCCTACATCTGCAAAGTATCTGAAGTTAATAAATAAATGCTGTGGAGTAAAATGGCCTCTAGGTTGTAGTGGAGTGGAAGTATGAAAATTGAATTACACAAGTACCGTAGGAGTAAGTGAAAACTGCACAGGAGTGCAGCATTTGAGTAAATGCATTTAGTTCCTTCCCACCATTTGTAGGATGTGATAGATTTGTTCAGGTTGCCCAGAAGGGGTTTTTACTCCGATGTTGTCTTGTTTTCCAAGAGAACAATAGCTGGTGTTCCCCTGATGTGTCTAATGAAAGAATTAGTCATTTCCCACTGTGATCTAATTAGGCCAAATGTCTGTTTTCTCTAAAGAAATACTCCAAATGAAGTTCACCACTTCAAATGTTCCAGTCCTGCTTTCACATCCACGCACGTCTTCACTTTCTCCTCCTTTTTCCTGTTTCCTAATGAACAACAGAGAGGGTGAGGCCTGTAGGTGAGTTTCAGCACAAAGTTGAAAAGGGCGCACCACTGAAAAACACTGGCAGGTATTCAGCTAGAGTGGTGCATTTATGATAACAGTCCAGTTGGCTCGGTGCTTTTGAACACTGACTGTAGATTTAGGGTAAGTGGAAAAAAGGCAGCGGAGAGATATGAAGTGTGTCTGCTGTCAGGATCAGTTAGCAGGTTTTGGTGCAGACTCTTCTACTCAGTTTACCCGGCAATAGCAAAGTCATACCGTGAAGCTGCACCAAACGAAACAACATGCTCAGACTATCTAAGCATGGAGCAGGCCGGCCAGTCGAATTGTGCAGTGTAAGTGAAAACTTGACCTCATAACTGCTTAGTGTTAATACTGCAGGAATTCACTGGAATTTTGTTTTTATAAATGAGGACAGGAAAGGGTAACAGTGGAGGCATAAATCAGGGATTTTTTTGCCTTCCTCAGAAGAAGTGACTACATGAGTGCAATAATAAACATCTCAGGCAGAGACTGATGTTGGATGGGCCTGACTGAGGGCACGTAGTTACTAATCTGTCCACGGGCAGTGCCCACCTCGGGCACCGGCTCTCCCCACAATTCCCACATTATTCGGAGGTGACGCAGGAAGAAATGACAGACATAATTTCCCTCTGATCAAACACTGTTGATCCGTATGTTAGCACAACCGATGCAATCTGTACTGTGCACAAAATAATTGAACGTGCTGAAATTGGGAACTATTTTGAGGCATTTCCTCTCTTTAGAGCAGCGGGGCAGATTGGCTTAATTAAAGTGGGAAAAACAGGAAGTTTTAAAGTCACGTCTATAATTAATTGGTCGCCTCAGCCAAAGGGTCTGCCTGGTCAAGGGAGCACGAGGAAGCAGCTCTGTTGTTGTACTCGGTCACAGTGCAGCCTGTGCTACTGAGGGAAACCACAGTTTATTACAAGTTGAGGTTCATTTTTGTGTTAATGGCTGTCTCTTCTGCCAGTTCTGATAACTTAAACTGTAGTGGCCATAGAATCCAGCAACGTACCAAAAATAGCTCCCACAAGTGATCAAAAATCACATAGAAGCTGCCTGTTTCTCAGATTAGCTACCACAATTTTGACTGATAAGCTAGTAAAAGTGAATGAGCAACTAATCTCTCACTACTTCAGAAACCACTAGCACAACAGATCAAAGCTGAAAACAGGATAACGGCTGCATTTTACAGTGCTTTTACCCAAAGCGCTTCAGTATTTGCCTCTCATTCAAACATTCTCACACACATGTAGCCAACTACCATGCAACGAAAGATTTTAGAAAGGAATGCATGTTTTATGTTTCATTTTTTAAAAAAAAAAAGAGTTTGGCCTAATTTAAAAACACAGTGGGAAGTGACACATTTTTTCATGAGCAATATCAGATAAATCAATTCAAATGTGACCATGAAAGAGACAAAAATTTGTAGCACCCTGATGTAATTTTGAGTTAATTAGATTTTACCCGCCTTACAGTTATGTCATCACTTTGTTTTCCCTCAAATTCCTCATTATGTAGATTTAAAGCCCAGCCAGGGACTTACACAAATCAATGCAGTAGAGACACTATTGCCTTTTAACTATTTACTGCAAGACAAAAACACCTTATGAAACTCACAGCCAGTTTGGACAAAGATAACAGGCGGTAAACATACAAATAGGTTCGCTAGTTCCCACTAACCCCTTTGGTCAAATAACATTTCACACACACCTTTGTTTTCTCTGCAAAACAAAATGGACTGAGCTTATAGCCTGTTTATGACCTGCATGTTTGTCTTATCACTTATTGCCCCGTTGGACCTTTTTTTCTTTTTATGTAGCTATGTTTTTTTGCCATACATCAGTAACTATTTTGGTGAATACAGGGGCCTAATAGCTGACAACACCGATTGCCAAACTACAAAAAATATTATAAGCTGAAATTATTCTTAAAATAATTGAGACTCTGAAATACCTGAATCTGATTTTGTTCTAAATGTCACTTTTTTCACCACATGACTTCCAAAACTAGTCTGTAAGTTCATTTGAGTTTGATTATTTTATATTTCAAAAATGTCTGAAAGAACTGATGGCCAAAGAAATGAGTGCAATTTTCATTTTCTTGTTTCTCGTTCTGAGTTTGCATATTGTAATTCAGTCGGATTGCTAAAATACCACCTATGTTAGGTAGTGCTTTTGGATTGTAAAATGTGAAACGTTTGACTACAATGACTGGTGAGATTTTAATGAGCGCCTGTGTCTTCTGTTTGGGAGCCTGCCATGCGTCAGCCTGTTATTTACTTGAAAAGCTCATTTGGTTATCAGGAGTGTTCATAAGAGGTCACTGCGGAGAGACATCCAATCAGCAGGCAGCAGAGGAGCCTCGCTGGGCTCTTCTGTCAGCCGGCTGCATCCTGCAATTTATCTCCCAAACTCCACTATGTGGCTCTGCTACTATCTTGAGCTCTAGATGAAAATTTATTACATTTCAAGTCTTTAGTGAGGCAAATGGTGTTTACACAAGCATACCTCGTTCCGAGAGAGCGCGGGTCCTAAACTCTGAGACTGTGAGTTGCATTCTGGGTATGAGCTGGTGAAATCTCACCAAAATTCATAGCCCTGAGTTGACCTAAATGACTAAAGCCATTCGTGCAGTTTCTCTGGAAAATGAGAGATCTTGAGCTGAATGAGTGATACCAGTCAGGAAGGCACTGGTTTCTCCCTGCTCCTTCATCCAAGCCAAACACAGACATATAAACATAGTATGTGTACATCACGGAGCGTGGAAATCACCCATTTCTGATTCACTGTGTTTGGTCTGTTTCAAACCCCCTCTGAACAATGAAGAGTCTGGCAGTGACAAACTGAAAAAACTCACCACCTATTTTCACGAATTCAATCATCTATCTGTCTAAAAACTGAAACTGAACCCAGTTTGTAGGTTAGTCCTTTCACAGCGGTGATTGACTTCTGATCATACATCACCAGGAGAGAATTCGCTCTCCCTGCTGAGACAATGATTAGCATATTGCTTGTTGACATATGTTTAATTGATTAAAACAGGCCTGCTGTGATTTCACTGTGTTTTGTTTTTAGAGGCCGAGGTTCTGACAGAAATACTCGGGGAAGTATTGCATTTGGCGGCGAGCTCGGGTTCCCATACACGAGAGCACTGAACTTAATTCGAAACGCCTTGGACGCAAGGCTGACTGTTGGGCTAGTAGGAGAGGAGAGATAGCTGTAACCTTGCATTGAACTCCCAAGAATCTCAGCGTACTCCTTGGATCGCAACAGCAGAAAATACTTACACGAGTTACATGATTTAGTGGCTGAGTTTCAAAGCCCAGGCCTCTTTAGGCAGAGGGTCTGGTAGCAAAATAGCTTTTCCATTAGAGAGTAACAGAACTCCAACCCAACAACACTGCCATTGCATTGTTCAGAAACAGGAACTGATTTGATATTCAAATTGTGTCACACATTATATACTTTGTTCCTGCAAATACACACCACACGAAAAGTTATCAGAATGGCCAGTGACAGAGCAGAAGCAGCAGCTTGGCTCAAGCCCCTTTCTGTATCACTTTCTCATGTTCTTTTCAGGTATGAGTTTTGGACTTGCAGCAACAAAGCTGTCTCTCCAGTCGATGTTTCTTTGTTTTGTTGTAATAAACAATTTCTTGATATTTTTATGTGATTTTCATCGAGTTTGTCACCAGCTGATACACACACAAAATGAATCACAAATTAGTTACAGAGCTAAAACCAAGCAGAAACCTCAGAGGCTGCCAAATGAAACCAGCACTCAGTGGCAAAGCTGCAGCTCCTCAGATGTCCACTTGAGGCAGACTCCAGGAGACAGTCAATCCCCATAGAACAGATGTCCAACTTTACAGCACAAATAAATATGTTTACACCCTTCTAGGAAAAACTGTCTGCATCTATAATCACTCTTCTTGCTGTGAATATTTAAATAACTCATCTATTTAAATTGTTTAAGGCTTAAAATAATATAGAATCATAATTAATGTCAATGTCCCGCCTCAGATCAACTCACACAAAAAACACTGTACAATAATAAAAATGCTGTTATTTTGCAGAATTGTCTTACTAGCCCAATTTTACATCAGCCCGTGTGCATTTTTTTAAAAATAATTTTTATTTATTTATTGGCTTCACTAATTTTGATGAAGTAAAGAATTGGGATATTTAAGAAATTACAATAAATTGGCAAATCTATTTTTTTTAAACTTTTTAACGTTAAAATAAATATGTAATGATTTTCACAGAGGTTTTCAATGTGTGTACATTCACACTTTAGTTTTGCAAATTTTGTTAATGCTTCTGTGTATTTCAAAAATACACATTCCATAGAAACAGTTTCATAAAAACAATATTTTGTGTTTAGTCCTGTTGAGAAAATGTTAGCGTGCTGTATTAAGGTAGTGAACATAACAAAGTTCTTATCTGCTAAACAAAGCACCACTGTGCCAAAGTGCAGTCTGGCAGAGACTCTGGCATGGACGTAGACTCTACTTACAAAACAACTGGGCGCTTAACATTAGCAACATTAGCTGGAAGAAAACCTCACAACAAAGTAAATGTCACCAACAAAAAACTGAAACCACACAGACAAAATAATCCCAAGGACAAGAAATGTCTGCAACAAGTTATGAGGAGTACATAACCATCTTTAATGAATCATCCGGCCTGACTTTGTGCCCATTGACACAGTATTTATTTGAAGGCTTCTTTCTAAAAATTGAATCAGGTTAAATGTGTTTGCTGTAACAAAACCCAAATATTTTAAAGGTTTATAGTGTTGGTTAACACAGCATTTTTTGAACTTTTTCAATTAGAGTTTGTCCGCAATCATTGCACATTTCGCCTCGTTCAGAAACCGTTTGTCTACCTTGCATTGACCTTTTCAGTATCTGTGTGTTTGTGTGAGCATAAGTGCACAGTGTGACAGAAAGTCCCCAGTAGCCTGCAGCTTTAGGAGGAACAACTCGTTGAACAAACAAAGAATGTGATCAGCTTTTTCACTGGCGAGCCGGGCATTAATCCCAGCACCTTTTCAATGTTTGCACATCAGAGTGGAGCTTTATTTACTGTACCTGCAGTACCAGACATGCTGAAGAAGAGTAATATGTTTCCAGTGTAAAGGGGACATTTTTCTACAGCATCTGGTCTTTGTCACAATTCAGTTAAGGCACAATATTATAATATGTATATACAATATATAATGGATAATATACAATATACAACTGTCGTGGTGATCATTCTTCATCTAGAGCTGTCAGCAGGTGTGCTCTTCAAATTAAAACTGCAAGGTGTAAAGGTTTGATGTCTGCTGAGGCCTTCTGCTTCACTATCACTTGTCCAATGAAAATTATCATAGAAAATCTCACACTGTAATTTCCCCAGTATTTTGATTTATGACCAAATACCAGCACAGGTAAAAATGTTCCCTTTAGAGTCTGTTTTCCTCTGTGTTGCTGATCAGCATCATGTTTACATGGCAGATGGTGAACATTATTTATGCTAAACGTGCTTGCATTTTGAGTATGCTGACATTTAGTTTAAAGCACTAGTTGTACAGATCCATCAGCATGGTTGTACACTCTAGCAATTCTTTTTCTGAAGTTATTATGGCACATTTTTGGGTACAAGATGGTGCATAGCATGGAGAATAAACATCTTAACTGTCACACCCCAATTCATCATGAAGGTGTTATGTATATTTAAGACTGTGTTGCTCTATAATGTTGCTTTATATAAAAAATCTTTGTGTTTAACTGATTGCACATATTTAAACCTGACAAATTTGATACTTTGTTTCACTTATGACAAAAAACATATAAAATTAGATATTACCATAAGACTGATTTGCAACATTATCCACATGGCCTTATATATCCAGATATATTATATAAAATGAAAATAAAAGCTACATTTTTTAAGAAAGTATCGAAGCAATCAACTATTTGAATATAAAACCATCATATTAAGTCTTAAATTCAAACTGAGAAATGAGCTTTAAGAATAATTGGCTGCATGTATTTTGAGCTTGATTCCTTGTTCCTGGATAACTGGTATAACTTTTGATTCACTTTCAGGTCAAAAATTTTAAGGTTGTCCATGAGCTTTTCCTTTATCATCATAACTAAGCCTTCCTTTTCATAGCATATTCCACAATCATCGTTCAGTCACATCTCGTACAGCTGAGTCCTATTTGTGACCGTTTACACACACATCATACACTCAGTCAGTAAGTCAGTCAGTCAGTCAGTCAGTCAGGTGTCATTCCCTCTCCAACACCCAGTCTTCTCTGAACACACTCCCACTGGTTCTGACTATACATAGCTATATGATGTCATCACTAAACTGTGATGGGTCACACGTTTCAGTGTCATTTAGTTTTCCTGCATTTTTTTCTTTCTTTTTTTTTTTTTATAGATACAGCTTCACATAATTTCTTATTATTTTGAACTGAATCGTTCCCTCGTGTGCAACACACTTCCTGTGATTACGACTGTGAGAGTTTATGACCGGACAGGAGGAGGTGCCTTTATGCTCTGTGGACATAGTTTTGGCTCTCTATACAATTAAAGTGAATAAATCACAGAATAATAATCCCGAACCATGCAAGGTCTGTAGACACTAACGGGAGACTTTTTGATAGAAAACCAAATCTAAAAGACTCTACAAACAGGACAGCTATCATGTTTTTAAGTGTTTTTCTCCCAGAATATGCCACTATGTCTGTCGAGGAAACCCAAAAGGGCTGAGTCAGAGATCCCATCTCTTCCGGAGGCAGGGCCAGCGCTGCTCTCCTTTGAAAGGCAGCATGGAAAGATCAACGGGCATCTCCTGAGGGAGTCGCTGCGCCATACTGAGCTGCTGCCCCATAGCCAAACAGCCCTGAGGCCTGTAGTCTGCTGCTGCTGCTGCTGCTGCTGCTGCTGCTGCTGCTGGGTTAGCCCGTGTTGTTTACTTTGGGAGGACTTTAAACCCTGCACAGCCATCAAGATCTCTATTCTCTCTGTTTGTCTGTCTATGTCTGCCTCAACCATTCCTATCTGCTTCCCCCCTCTTTCCAGCTTTTGATCACTTATTTGGGCAGATTTCTATTCCAGAGCTGCAACTGTGGGACAAACATTACTCACCATCCCTTCCCAGCACTCTCACAGATAATAACTGTAAGCTTGAATGTGGTGGTTGATGTGACCCTCAGCTCTGTGAACAGCCATCCAGATGAGAGCGCTAGGAGGATTTCTGCGCTGTTGTGTTTATATTTCCTCCCTCGTAGCACCATGGATACCAGTCAGACAGTGCCAAGGTAGGACCACCTCATAAATTCAGAAACCTTTAAATATTTGCCCGTGTTTTGAGTTCAACACGAGCTTGCATTTACATATCTAAAGGTGGTTTTGTAATTTATCTGCCTGGAAGCTCAAGGACCTGATACTTGGTGGTCTCGGTGAACAAATTGGATTTTATATAACGGCCAGCAGCAAATGAGCACATGCCAAAGGTTTCCATCACTGGTAACATCAACACTGAAAAAAATCTCACTCCTGTGATGGATCATTTGCAACAAGAAAATGGCAATGAAAGTATCGGTGCAAATGTCAAAAGTTCAGTCTTTTGCAAAGGAAAGAAAAATAGGTGCAATAACCGTGTTCATCTCCAAACTGTGGATGTGGCTGTTACACAGTGTAGCACATTCCTCCACACTCAATAAACTTAGCTAAATCAATATGTCAAAGAACAGACAGATAACGCTAAGCCCAGACATAAATCTTCACCATCTCTAAAATCTTTTCATGTGGTATTACTCACAGGCCATATTCTCTTAAGTACAGTAAACATTGTGACAGGTACTTTGAGCTGCTGGTTCAAGAGGACACAGGAAAGTGGATTGTGCTTTAAGCCTTCGGGGCCCAGAAGAAAAGGAAAACTCTCGAGTGAAAATGTTGTCATGAACAATGAAGACTTGCTTTAATAAAACATAAGCACAGCATGGTAGCAAGCCACCCAGAAAAGCTGCAAATATTTCTCAACTTTGGAAACATTTAGGTGAGACATCTGAATCTCTCAAAGTGAAGCACATATATTCTTTTTTTCCCCCACATGAACTCTTTGCCTTGCGTTAGCTGGTCCCTTTTTCTTTCCTCCCAGTCATGAAGAAATCTGGGAAAATAAAGCTTTTCGGCTTTCGTTCAGCCGAGGAGAAAAGGGGAGTTATAGCAGAGATATGAATGACTCATACAAAACTATGCCTGAGTAATGCTAATATTATGCAAGAACATAGCTCTTTCCATAACTTTCTTTAAAACACAGCTCCTCTTTTAAAACAAACTGTAAATTTATTTGCATCACCAACAATTTCTTGGACTGAATTTAAATAAAATTATTTCTCATAAAGTTCCAGAAAAAGACATAAAGCATGACAAAAAAAAGAAAAAACATGATATTTCAAAAAAATAAATAAGTCCAGAAGAGTGAATGACATGCTCTTTTTGGATGAAGCAAGTTGTGAAAAAAAAATACATAAAAACCCTCTTTGTGCCAAGATTTACATGTAACTCATCAGACTTCCTTCAGGTTTTAGTCTCCTTGGGGGTGATTTTTGGCCTGAAAGGACTTTTTGAAACTCCCACACCACTGCTGAGGCCACGGAGACAAACAATGTGATTTGACATGCCCCCAATTCAGCTGTGAATGTGTACATTTATTACAAAGAGCATGATGAGATGTTGCATTGCAATATAATTGACCTCCTTTTTAATCATTACAGCAATTAATCACAGTCATCAGAGTAGCGTGAATTTGTTCAGAAGTGACGTCACTCTTCACTTTGGTCTAATTTTGGTGTTTAAAAATGATGCAACGGTACACGTTAGCATTGTGACAGATACACTGTTTATAGTGAGTCAGAGTGCAGCCAACAGTCTTTGATTGCAACGTATGTGTTAGAACATAAAGATCGAGCTGCTCTGGCTGTGCTTTGTTCAAACAAGCCACTGCTTTACATGTAAAAGAGTTTGTAGCTCCGCTGTGGAATTAGTACCGTGAGGCTACCAAACAGCTGACAATATCTTAATATCAAAAATTAGTCTCAAGGAGTTTATTTGCAATTTTTTTAGGAAATGATTAAATGAAAGAAACATATATGACATAGTCATTTATACCCTGTTTAAACCAAACTAGTTTCAGTCAAATACAGTAAGAGCTTTCAGTGGAAAACGTGCATTCAACACTACTGTACTACTAACAGCCACTTACAAAGAGAAAACACTAGAAAAGAAGACATCAGAATGGTTTAACTTCTAGTCTATATTGATATCTTTATTAACAATCATAGCCACGTTTTCAACAATGGAAGATTTATAAATATTTTTCTTTTGATTCATAAAAGTTGTCTTGGCACTTATGGCATGATTCCAGTTGTGGGAAAAGAAAAACAATCTAAATGTCCTTAAAGAGTATAGCGCTTTGTTCAGCACTGAAATCCAATCAACAGCTTTTTCTTCAAACAGGAAATCCGTTATGTACACGATGGCTTTCTTTAAAGAACCCAGATCTGGTTCTGGAGATACTGAGTGCACGGCAGATCCAGAAACCATCCACAGAAGGCCACCTAATTGATCATCTGGCCTGGCGTTTCCCTTTGTTGTTGGTGTTTTTTAAAGGCAACAAGATCCCCACACCAGTCTGGAACCCAATCTCAGATATTCCATGCTCGGTTGAAGCTCGTACTGTGACTGAAGGCCGCCTCACCCTCCTTTCTCCCTCCTGTCCGACTCTTCTTGCGTCAGCAAAGAGGGGAGAAAGCAAAAACTGCCCCCGAATACTTCCACACTACACAGCATCCAGACAGAAGGGGCCAGCGATTTCTGTCCGCCTGGGAGATTTAGGTGTTCAGGCTAAGGCCATGGGGCACCAGGGTTCACCCCTCACTGAAGCTACATCTGATGACTGGGTCAAGCCCACGCTGGTGTACAGGTTATCCTGTCCCGGGTACTTCACCGCTGAGGCCGAGCCTGTTCCCTCCCCCGAGCTGGACAGCACAGAAGAACTGACCTGCAGCACCAGAAAGCACAGTTAGCCTAGAACTGTGTTTAAAATGCACTCATTCCTGGTGTAAAACAAACATTCTCTACATGGACTGTGATTCACTTTTGACTTTTGGACTGAGATGCCATTTGCATTACACAAGTGTGAAAAAAGATCCTGACAAATGTGAAGCTCATCTTACTGTAATATAGGAGTGACACACTGGTTAGCAGCAGTCACCACCACAGAGCATCACTACTTAACACACCTGTTGTGTGCTTTATTCACCACTAAATATTCACCTGTGAGGGTAGATTGTGGACAAACTAAGTCTGACTGTTAAAATAATTGTAAGGATGGTATTTACTAATTAACACCCATATTTCTATTGAATTGTTATAAATTATGTGCCATACCAGAAATATTTAATTTTACATTTTCATTTAGCTGTAAATAAAATAATGTCTTACCCCCGACACCTGCCCAGAGGGTGAGCTGGTTTTCGAGCAGTCTTCTGAATTGGATGAAGAGGTGGATGTGGGAGTCATGGAGACCGAGTTGTTATTTCCTACAAGCACATAAAACATTTTGTTACAATATTACAAATGCAATTCTATCCACACGCATATGAGCAGTAATTAACTCACCAGAGGATCCTTTGGTTTTATTCAACGTTTTCGGTTTTCTTTTTCTTGTCTGGATTCCCTCTTTCTTCATGGCGAGCGGTCGAGGTACCTGCAAGTATCATTCTGATTAGCGGTGCGTCAAAGAATACAATGAAAGTTCAGTTTGAAGGGAAAGGCTGGATGAAACTGAAACTCACCCCGTGTAATTTCGTGTAGAGCCCACATGCGTTGCACACCGGCTCTCCCTCCGCGTTTCTGCGCCACAAAGTCGTCGTACTGGTCTGACAGTTGGCGCAGGAAAGGCCGATTCTTCTGGACGTTGACTGGTGACAGAAATTTAAAATCAGGGATTCAAATCAAACTTGAAGATGTAAAAATAAATAAATAAATCTCTGAAGCAGTAAAATAGTCTGGGATTCAAGTTAGAAGAAAATGTGTTTTTCAAGTGCAAGCCACGCTCCGCTAATTTAATTGTAATTTGGCTATTCATACCCTATTTCCTAACAATAATACAGCTCCTATTATGACCTCCATTTAACTGGCATTTACGCACAGCTTTTCACAGGATGTTCGTTTTAGGGGAGTCCGTACGTGACATCTGATTTCCTAGCAAAAACTGTGCGTAATGCCCGTAATGGCACCAGGAAAGATTTGCTCCTAAATCAACCAACAGAAGCTTTGAAGCTTTGAATGGAGGTTCAGATAAAGTGTTTGAAGTGGTGAAAGTTTTACTCACATTAAATTAGTCAATTAAGTTTTTATATATATATATATATATATATATATATATATATATATATATATATATATATATATATATATATATATATATATATATATATATAAATAAAAAAGAGATTTTAGCAAATTAATTTTGCAGCTTAATTATTATTGTTGACTGACGATTTAATGTGTTCTAATGATGATCAGTTTGCATAAAAAGCAATAGTCCTAATAAAACCTCCCAATAAATGCGTGTCTTGTTTTTTCAACAGCTTTCTTATGTAGATTTCCGCCCATTTTATATGATAAATCACAGACGTCTTAAAACAAATTACTGGATTAAAATCCAAACTCTACCAAAGTCTGCATCTCCTCAGTGTCACTTTTAATCTGAGCATTTAATTAATATCACCGGCGATAACCTCCAGTCATTGTTTGAGGCAATTAGGCAGGAAACTGAGCGGTGAAGTGGTCCCCTGTCTCCTTACCGTCCGTTTCTGTGGTTTAATTAATGGCCGGCTCAGCCCATTCATTTTGCTATAAAGGCCGCAGGCGTTGCAGAGAAAGTGGCCCGTGCCGTCGCGCCTCCACAGCGGCGTGGAGATGGAGCCGCAGTTGACGCACTCTCTGCTCTCCCCCATGTCGTCCAGAATATCTGAAACTGAAAAAAAAAAAACGTTAAATCAGACTTGTGATCAAACAAATATTTCTGCGGGTTCTAAAAGGGCTCCTATTTCTCAAAATTTGGTATGCCAAATGACAGATTTGAAACAAACACAGATTTCTTGTGCAAAAATAATTATTTAATAGCATATCTGAATTGTGCATTTTATTATGTGTGTGTTGTTGGTGTGACAATATAGCTCGAAATGTACAAGATGTTATTTAATTTTAGCTTTTTTTTTTTTTTTTTAATTTAATTGGATATTGTGGTGAATTCCAGGCTTGCGCGCACAGTTAGGCCTGAGATTTATTGCAGGACTGAGACACACATGAACCTTCGGACCAAATCCAGTCCAATTTTAAACAGACTATTTTTCTTGTATTTTACTAAACATGGTTTTGCCTAGTTCTCTGACATTTAAATATCAGGCCTCCAAATCAGGTGCCGTCTCCAAAGCGCACAGACAGTTCAAGCGCCTGCATGCCTTAAATACCTTCATTTTTATTTTTCCAGCTCAGCTAGTGAGAAGAAAAACTACTCCATCACCATGACCCCTTCTGCTTTGCTTTTTTTTTCTTACCTCCGTTTGGTCCTCGAATCAAGGGCGCACCTCTGCTTTGCAAGGTGTGCAGCATCGTGTTATCAAAAGGTCCTGCGGGCCAAGGCGAGGGCAGCTGGGGTGCAACGTAAGGAGAGTAGGGACTGGCGTAGGTCCCGCTGAGAGGGCGAGAGAGGCTGTACTGGTCCCTGCTGCCCACATTCAGCGTGTTACTGTAGCTGGTGTCCCTGGGCGTCCCGTTATTCATGGGCGGGCTGGGAGGGTAGTGGAAACGACTGGAGGTGTGCGGGCTGCCGGTGCTGTACGAGGGGCTCTCTGGGGTGGACTGAGACCACACCGAGTGACCGGAGACCGCGTGGCTGGGCTGAGCAGAGCCGCTGGCCGGCAGGTAGGAGAGGCTGGGGATCATGGGGCCCACCCGGGTGCTGGGGACGTAGACGGGGGAGTTGGGGTTGGAGTGCATATAACCACCAGAGGAGGAATCATATCCAGTTTGGCTCTGGGCTGCGGCGATGGCCAGTGTTTGGTACATGTCGGACGGGTCCACCAGCAGGCTCGCCTTGTGCGCTCCGGTGGAGAGGACGAGTTTGCTCCCCTGGTCTAAATCCGTAAAGAGCGGGATGTCCTCGGTAGTGGTCAGGGTGTTGTTATGGTGTCCGAAGTGAAGGTAGGAGTGTAGAGATCGGCCGTCGGAGCGGCGGTGCCCCAGCGCGTCAAGCTCGCTCGGAGGCGTCCTCAGCTCCTCCGAGGTGGGACCGTCCCTCCTGCTGTCACCGGGCAGGTAGGACTGCTCAGCCGGCGACCCTGGGCTGCTGGAAACTTCTCGCTTGACCATGGACCAGCTGTTGTCGCCCAGGTCCATCCAGGAGCACTTTCCATACACCGTAGGGGTTAATAAAAATGGTCAGGGAGTAGCCTACCCTAGAACACAGAGAGTTGGAGCAGTTAGGAAAAGAGGGGAAGTGAACCCTTTTCACGGGGTGCAAAGGGACAACTAAGTTTAAAGTGTTTCCCAAAAACATCTGGACAGAAACTCGCCAAATATCTGGAAAGACGCAAACCAGCATGTCGTGTACAACTTGTTTTTGTTATATTTAAATACACATATTTCCAGAATAAAAGCATAGAGACTATAAGAAGACTACTATCACTGAATCAGGATAATCTCTACTTTATGTAAAACACATCCAGTCCACAGTGACTCCCATCAAGCGCTCCCAAAATGCGCTGGATCCATCCGTGTCAAATCCCTGTCCTCCCACACGCACACACACACACGAACACACAGCAGTGCACACACACATAACAGATAGGAAACAAAACGCAATATGTCTTCACAGCAAAAGAGATAACTGTTTGATAAGGCTGAGAACAGATAAGGGCCGAGAGGCAGGCTGGAGCGATAAAACAATACCCCCGAATTGATGAGTTGGTCTGGCTGCGCTCGGCACCACTCTGCGCCAGATGTTTGGAAACCAGCCGTGAGAGTTAGAAGACAGCCAAAAAGAGGAGACATTAGACGCTTTCCGGGACATACCTGCTAGTTGTGTGCCATAGGTCGCACGCAAAGTTCCTAATAGTGAGCCGCTGCTTCTCTTGGAAGTACTGGGAAACGTTTGTGCGGGCTGACGAGGTTTATGAGAGGAGGCGCTAGTGGCGGCTGCGGGCTCCGGGAGGCGGACCAATCATGAGGAGTGTGAGCGACTGGAGACACGATGGGGGTGCCAGCCTATGAACTGCTCCAATCAATCACACCCAGAAACAGAGGCAGAGAAAAAAAAAAAAAGATTACGTCTGAAATTCCAAATCATTTGTAAATGAAGTCAGGCTTCGCTGAGTTTTACGCGTTTGGACAAAGATGGAGCTCCACCCATTCTGCTTTTTAAATTCATCAGCCGGTTTAATAACTTTCACAAGTGAGATCAGTAGTTTCTCCTTCTACATTTTTGGCAATTTATTTATTTTTTGCTTAATTCTATTTTATTTTCTAACCTCTCAGTATTTTTGCTCTATTATTCCAAACCTGTTGATCACAGTGGAGTAAAGTTGAACTTTACGCAACTACGAGTACAAAAGTAATTTTACTTCACTTTTTCTTCTATTTCGTTACACTTAAGAGGGAATTATATATTTTTTTTAAATGTTTGCTCACCTCACAGCTTGTCTCTCCACTTTTGAGTTTGCATTAAAATTTCACGACCAGATATTACAATATGATTATTTCTTACTGGATTAAACTCTCCAAAATGTTTTTAAAATGACCTCCAGATCAGCTGGGAGCCGAATCCACGTTAATGTATCATTAACAATAATCCAATTATACACGTTTGTCTGCATTAAACATTCAACTTTTTTTGCCATTTTGATAATATTTCTGCACTTATGCAGATTTTCAAGGCAAGACTTTCACTTTTATTCAGTGCTATGCTTGTTTAAGATAGATGTTTATATCTTAATTAATAGTAATTGGGTCGATTAGTAATTAATATACAGTTCTAATGCAATGTGACAACTAAACAAATTAGGACTGAATTCTAATGCAAATTAATCATCATTAATCAGCCACAGTTAGACCTCCTTCTTTATGGACACGAATTACTGAACAGAATCGTTCAAGAACCAGTTAATTTTTTAAAAAAATGCTTTTAAGGATTTATGTTTAAAAGTGACTAAGTTTTATTTTTAATTGCAGTTTCTTCTGCGTGATCTTTATTCGAAGTGAAAGTCTTAATTTCTTCCTCGTTGTTTATTCTCTCCACTCTGTGCAGTGATCAATAAATCCCCTCCGCCCTCCGTAATTGGTTTATTTAAGTCAGTCGCCCTCATTGAGGACTAAATGGTTTCATTTGTGTAGAAGTACAAACCCTCAGCACCTCTGAGCCTCCGCGCTTTGAACCGCGATGATTCGTTCAGGTTGAATATACATTGTGATGTGATCAAGGTGTCAATTGAATCATTCACTCATTCGCAGGTCTTCTGGTGCGTTTTTAACAGAGATTAACAAACAGGTTTGGAGCCACAAATTCTGCTGTGGGACTAATCATTTACTGTAGAAAATCGCAGCATTATTTCTAATAAAATACCTGCAGCTGCTGTTGGAAGGCCCTGCTGTTCTAGTAGTGCTGCTGCTGTGTCTTTCCAGTGCTTAACAAGGCGGGTTGTGTGTCTTTTTGTGTGTTCAATGTTACAATAAATATCAGGCCATGTATTCAGCAGCAGCTGCAAACAGAACTTGAATTCATGCCACATTACTTTTGCGCACGCCGGCACACTGCGCTCTCTAGCAGATCTCCATGTCTCGTCCTTGTTCTCAGTTCTGCTGGATCAAACTGGACACAGCATCTGACCTTCACGGGAACCGAAGAGGCTTTTGGAGACGCGGTTTCATCAGAGGGAGTAACCAGCCCCATGCGCTACCGTCTCCCATCCATGCGTCCTTTCAGTGAGCAGTTGTCAGAGAGGTGCGAGAATACAAAATCCTGTTGTTTTTCTTTTCTCCTCTCTTGTTCTTTTCTGACCCCCTCCCTCTTTCTTTTTTCACTCGCTGGCTGCGGAGCCTCGAGTTGATGAATGAGGTGTTTTCGCAGTAATGTCAAAGTGTGCTGCTCTGACACTCGGAGCCTGTGAGAAGAAGTGGCAGGACGCCGCCCTGTCTCCACATTTATCCAGACGCAGTCAAACAGTGTGGGCCTGCGTGGATGTCAGCCACGGAACAGAGGCACAGGCCTGGAATCTAATTATGGTTATCTCAGACGGGAGAAGGAACTTTTCTAAATGTATACACAGTCTGTAACTGTTCACTAATGGGCCTATATACTATTACTGCCAATAATAATAATAATAATAATAATAATAATAATAATAATAATATGGGCAAGTATTCGATTCAGTTGCCTTTTAGGATCATTAAGGTAATGTATAGTCCAATTTGACTATCGAAATGTTAAAATAATCAAAAGAAAATAATTGGATATATTAGATGCATATGTTTTCTACAAAAAGAAAGCTAAAAAAATGCAAAAACCGTAGCTTCGTTACAACAAAAATGAAAGAAATGACTACTACTATTACTAATAATATCAATAATAATAATAATAATAATAATAATTTCTTTCTTTTTTCCATTTTATTGGCATGAGAGCTTTGCCCCAGAGGTTAGAATCAACATCTAATACTCCTGCAGTTTGCATGACGTTGTGGAGATGATGATGAACAAGAAAAACATCAAATTCTTCGCTCTAAAGTGATGAGATTCTTCCAAACTGTGCGTCAGTAATAACGGAGGCGGTGTGATGCGGACAATGTTGCGCAGGTTTTAAATTTAGCACCAGCCCCGGTTGGTGTTTGGTGTCTTTGTGACTCAGCGTCCTGATTTCTGTCACACAGGTCAATAAAAGGCTTTGTGGACATTTAACACGCCCAAACTGTGAGGATGTCAAATTTGTGATTAATGGGAAGCGATTCCGTGTAAAACATGCACGAAAGAGACGCGATTCATCATTTTAATCACCACGCAGCTTTTTTTTTTCCTTTTTAAATCATACAATTGGCTTTTAGTGATGCTACAGACTAATATTTAGAGTTTGATCTTGAAACATATCAAGTTAACTACATATTGGGCAAGGATTTTGTTTGGAAAGATTGGAATAAATTTCTTTTTGTTTCATAAAACGGTCATTTTGATCATATTTGCATCAGTTTTATGATTAAAATACTGTAACTGAATTTAAGTACATAATTTATTTAAAATACACACTGCATATATTGGGGAATTTTCTTGCATTTGGTGTTTTTTTATTGAGATGTTCAATATAATGTTTTGGGGTTTTTTTGTCCTATCTTAGATATGAAACAAAACAGTCCTATTCTAAAATGGGAAGTCAAATAACTAACTTGACAGGGATGTAAAATGTTTGTAGTTTATTGTTAGCAATTCAACACTAGTGCATCAGTGAACTCCACAGACATTGAAAAAATCCAATTAATGATTATTTACTTTTTCCAAAACACACTGAAACACTTCTATCAAAATACAATTAAACTCTGTTGGCATGCAAAATTCTGTCATTGTGAATTTTCAGATACTGTCCAGGTAGCTGCATATGAAAAACTACTTGGGAAAAATTATTGGGGAAAGAAATCATATTATTATATCACATAACAGTAATTGCTGATTTACCTTATTTACCCCTACATGCAGAATAATCTGATTTTAACTGATCATTTGCTTGTGCAGCTTGAACAATAACAATAGTGCAGTGCATAAATGAAACAACAGCTGTGTTCCCTTTAGTTTTATTGTGAAAACCATCACTTCAGTCCAGATCAGTTATGAGGAAACTCTCTGAGTCTACTGTTAAACACATCCAATGTGAACCCTTGTTTCCTATATTTATTACCTCCTGCTCCCACAGCCTTTAAAACATTCCCATATTTGCTCTTATTTTATGGACGTCACAGTTAAGTTTTATACCTGTGCAGATCTTTTCTGTCTGTCTCCCAGTGAATGGCAGCTTGTCCAGAGCTGCTGGAGCAAAGGCTGCTGGGAGGCAGACTCTCCTGTTTGAAGTGGTAGATGATTAAACGGGTCATGACAGGTGTAAAAGCAACCTTTGTCATTTTGGACATGTACCGTCCTTGCTTCCTCGGCTCACCCACAACGGAACGCCCTGCTCACCTGCAGCTCCCCGGTGTGTGTGTGTGTGTGTGTGTGTGTGTGTGTGTGTGTGTGTGTGTGTTTGTGTGTCAGTGCTGGAGTGGAGGTTGGAGGCTGCACCGTCACAACTCCCTGCTAGTCTCATGTGATGAATGAGTGACAAATACTGTTCTGTTTGGAGAGATGTAGGCCTGTTGTTCTGTGCGTTTATTGACTTGGTTCCGAGCGATTTGGCGACAAGAACAAGAGCATGAACTAGTGAAGGAACACACTCCTCAGAGACCAACTGAGACTTTTACTTAATTTGAAAAAGATGCAGGCAAATTTATCTGTTATTATTTGTGTCTCCAGCAATCTATCACTTCAGTGTCATGATGTCATATCAGTCTGACACCAGCTTCGGGGTTCATTTGACCTATTCTCTTAACTTTGGCTAAGACGGCTCTAATCATGCATCAGCTACAGCATTTGTCATATTATGAACTGTTTTTTATCACGTGCTGCTCTTATCTTTTTTTTTTCTTCCTTGAGTAAGAGCAGTCAGCTGTATTGGTGGGAAAACTGCAGCTAAATGAAGACAGAGAGAGTTTTTCTGGTATCATATGGAGCTGAAATTCAAATAAAGTCTCAATAGGACAAGCAAATGATTCTGTAATATGCAGGTTTAACCGGATTAGAGGATCAACATCTTGCTGTTTGTAATCATAATATTGATTTGCTCATTTCTCAGGATGTGCTTAGTCATATTGGATGTGGGATTAAATGGATAAGAGGCTGTGTGGAATAGTGAATTTGTACACTTTTCAAGATGCGTTTCATTCTTTATGTGCACTCAGTTATCAGCAGCAAGTTGTGTTTTGCAGGCCAAAGTCCATTTACTATTTTTAGAAGATGTGGATGAATGACAGAGACCCATTGATGCTTTTACTTTTACTCAAAAAAAAGTGAATCGTTTTGTTTTTTGTTTGTGCGGGAAACAGATTTTGCTGTCAGCAGAGCAGAATCACATGGTCAAGAGAAAAAGGATCTGCACTTAGTCACGACGTCTCAGTCTTTTTTCAGTTTCCACGGAAGTCAGGTGCTGACTCATAATTCTTTGTTTAACAGTCAACTCACAGCAGGGATCTTCCAGGATTTTTACTCCCATGTCAAAGGAACCCCACCTGGAAAGAGCCAGTAGTCAGATAAGCCCCCCCATCCATCACCTATAAAACTTAAGTGTTTAAAATGTCATTAAAACAAGATAAGGCCAAGGTGTACAGTTCAACACACTTAGCCACGGATTCCACTCACCATCTGAGCACCACAAAGGAACTGTTAGAAGAGATGTAATAAAGGAAAGGAAAAAAGAGCAACAATTTCCAGTAAGTAAATGCTTAACAACCAAGACTGTCAGAACAGGTTGATTTGAGGTGAGAAAAATCAGACTTTGATTGAGACTCAGTGGATATTTATTAGAGAATTCAATCATTCTCAAATTTCTCTTTTTTTTAAAGTTATGTGTTTGGCCTTTATTATATAGCACAGTGGAGAGAGAGACAGGAAACATGGGTAGAAGAGTGGAGGAATGACATGCAGTAAACAGTCATGGGTTGTATTCAAACCTATGACTACTTGGCTCCAAAAAATACAACGAATGACTGATATTTTGGCAAATACACCTGCTCACGCTTCTTGCCAAAAATTGGATGAGAAGACACCCCTGTCACTTCTGTTCATTCGATGTAAAACTGGAACTAGTTGGGAATTAGCTGAGCTTAGCTCAAAGAACTGGAGGCAGGAGAAACGGATGGCTGAATGAATGAATCACAGTGTGTGTAATTAAACTAAGATACAGTCTTATCATGTATGTCTACACTGTTCTGGTGCTATCTGATATGAATTAAAATATCTGCTGTAGGTATCGTAAGTGCAAAGCATGAACCTATCAAGTAGACTAAACCAGGATAAAAAGGTCCCCTTAAGAAGATCTTTTTCTGATTCAAGAAATAATGCTTAAGTGTAAAAATTTAGAGAGTAATTAAATCATAATAGCGTACAACTTTGTACACTTCTAAGTGTAAAATCCTAACAGGACACACCTTCCACAGTTTGTGGGGAAGGAAACCCCTTCTTGTCATTTTGAAGTACAAACTTATGAATAAGATTAACATTGTCAAATTTTGCTGTTGCTCTGACTTTAGCTGCAACATGACCTTAATATAACAGATATAGAAATAAGTTTTGATTTTTAAAAAACACTTTGATTGGTGCCAGTTAATTTTAAAAAAATAATTCTATGGGCCTCAGAGAGAAGTTCTAACTTTTACTCTAACTTTATCATCATTGATATTTCATGTTCTGACATAAATTTGTCAATTCACCACTGCATTCATACTTGGCCTTCAGTAGCCAGATATTCATTAGGAGGTGTCTTCCCTCAAACATCTTACATTTTTAGAAATTACAAAAAAGTATTTGATATTTTTTTTGTTCAAACTAATGGATAAACCTAACCTCTATATGACTCTCATTTTAATAGTAAAAGAAAAGGTTATAGATATACACTACCGTACAAAAGTTTGGGGTCACTTAGAAATGTTCTTATTTTTGGAAGAAAAGCAGTTTTTTTCAATGAAGATAACATTAAATGAATCAAAAATGCAGTCTAGACATTCTTAGTGTGGTAAATAACTATTCTAGTTGGAAACGGCTGATTTTTAATGGAATATCTACATAGGAGTACAGAGGAACATTTCCAGCAACCATCAATCAGCAACCAAGTTTGTTTCCTGTGATTATGCTAAGCAAAGCTAGGCATATCCTTGATTTAATATGGAATTAGCGCATTTTCCAAAATGTTTAGTTATTTATTTAAAATAAAAAAATCTATATACGGATAATTCAAATTAAATATACTGACAAGTGCAAATTATTCTGCAGTTAGACTCTTGGGAAGTTGTAGACGCATGCGGCCTAACGAGGAGTACATTTTTGGATTTGCTGCACAATAAATGACTCAAAATCAAAGAAGATTCAAGTGTGGATGCAGAGTCTCACTTCCACGGGCGCCTGACGTCTTTCCACGTCCCTCTATGGAAAACAGAGCCTCATCTCTTGTGTAGATCCAGAGGCTGTGTTATTGTTTCCATGCTAGCATCTCCGTCCTGTGGAGCCAGCCCCTCTCTATGTGTTTTGTCTCAGGAGAGAAGGTCAGGTCTCCAGTACACTTTGTGACTTTCCCTGAATCAGCTGTTTGGAGCCTGAGAGAAAGCAGCCTTGGGTCGAGGTGACATCACTGATAGCAAAACAGAGGCAGTGTAGAAGCGAGTAGGTGGAGATGGTGGCTGTGGGGCCACGGAGGGTCGGATACTCGGGCCTGGCACTGCAGAGGAGCAGCTGGTAGACCTTGCAGGCCCACTCAGGCTTTCAAGGTCTATAAAATCTCAGCTGCTTTTCCAAAAGATATGAGAGGAGTGTGTGGTGGAAATGAAACAATCACCAGTTGTTCAACTCCAAACTGGGGGACGGATGAGAAAAAGGAGGAAGGAGGGCAGAGACATTTTATACAGCAGGAAAATAACAGGTTTAGATAAGAATAATGATGGTTGAACTGCAGGTGAGGCTTCGATTTCTGGGTCCCAGCAATGTCATTAACTAACAAATCGAATGGCCTATTTGAAGGGTTTGGAAGCAGAGTGGTCTAACCCACTTTCTGCAGTTTTTGAGAAGAGTGGGTTCAAAGTTTTGTGCTTTTGTGCTTGGTCTAGCATTCAAAGCGTCACTGTAACACTATAGTTGGCTTGTGGATTAAACCACTGCCACTAAAATCTAGACCATAAAATATTACAGAAATGATATAAAACTCAGTTCAGATCTTTTGTGGGTTAGACCACTCTGCTTTTAATCCCTCATTCGTTCAAGACCAGACCTTATGTCCAGTGTTGTGACAACTTTTCTTTGTCATTTTAAAGTGTAATATCACCCACATTACAAAGCAAACATTCTCTCACTGACCTGTAGAGATAGGCGATCTCACTGAGCAGATTGCTGAAATTACATCATAATAATCTGCAGTAATGATCCGCTCAGAACGACAGGTGTAAATAATAATACAATAAATGATGGCTGGGACTGCAAAGGGTCTGGTTCAGTTATTATTACCCATTTCACAGACAAAATTTGCTTAAAGACATGTCTCTTTTGAGAGTAATTACTGATCTAAAATTCTCTAAATTCTTCTTTACCCTTCTTTTCCCTGAAATGCTGTCGCTTACTATGCTCATATGTGTTACTTCAAACACCTGAAACCTCGTGTCATTTATTTTTGAAGGCTTCTACTTCATCTCATTTGTGTGGCACTTTGTACAAAATCACTTCTCTTCTGTTTAAAGTCCCGCTCCATTCATTGATTTAGCTCTTAAAATCACCTCTGAATATCTAAATTGCATATTTAATTTTTGTTCCCCCATAAAAACAATCTCTTAATGGCTCAAGATGGCTTATATTCTAGATGTGTGTGTTTGAGACTCACTGTAAGCTGCAGTTTCAAGGTGGAAACACTCAATCGTGATGCTGACTGCCTTTTTCGATCATGATGTACCATCCAGCATACAAAAAACACCACATAGACATTAATGGTGATTAAAAAAAAAAAAAAAGATCATCGCTGGAGGGTTTTGTTTTTTTTTCGAAGAGCTGATATTTTTTTTCCCAAAAAAGTGTAGAAAGGAGTAACAGTGCAGTTATTGGAGCCAATGGAAAAACATCAACACATATCTTCCACCTCTACTGTCATTAATGAGATGGGCTGAATCAACCCAGAGTAGCTTTATATCACACAGTAAATTAATGAATCACTGTGTGTATAATGAAACAGGATGCAGTCAGATCATGTACATAGAAGCTGTTTTGGTGGTGCTATCAACCGCTTAAATTTGATAGAAATTAAAATTCCTGTTTTTGCATCAAGGATACAGCATGGTTCATTTATCGTACTGTGCTGCCGCTGTGGACAGCTTCCATCGGTAAAAAGTATCTAAACAATTCACAGTGATGGACTCTCTGACAGATATCTTCAAATCTGGGCAGATAAAATCAGAATTACCAGCAATTAAATATATATGGATCAATACCATTAGATGTACACTACCATTCAAAAGTTTAGGGTCACTCAGACAGTTTCATGTTTTCTATGAAAACTCACACTTTTATTCATGTGCTAACATAACTGCACAAGGGTTTTCTAATCATCAATTAGCCTTTCAACACCATTAGCTAACACAATGTAGCATTAAAACACAGGAGTGATGGTTGCTGGAAATGTTCCTCTGTACCCCTATGGAGATATTCCATTAAAAATCAGCTGTTTCCAGCTAGAATAGTCATTTACCACATTAACAATGTCTAGACTGTATTTCTGATTAATTTAATGTTTTCTCCGTTAAAAAAAATGCTTTTCTTTAAAAAATGAGGACAATTCTAAGTGACCCCAAGCTTTTAAATGGTAGTATAAATGAGAAAATATGGGAGTTCTTAGTTTGTCTTCTTTTGCTATTTGGCTAAGTCAGTCTTAAATGCATACAGAAATAGCAACAAGATGCTGAACAACATTTCAAAACAACTGTACAGTTAGGAGGTGCCGACTCTGAGCCTCGACCTTTTGTAAATACAGTTTAACTTTCTGTCCAGGGTAAATGTGTTCAAAAGTGTCTATAGCTTTTCATTCAGAAGAACAAATAAGCACTCTGAGATCTGATAAGATTTGAGCTTTACTCAAAAGGGTCCGGAGCGCCACCAGACATGGCCGACTTTGCACTGCGCTTGTCCTTCTGTGACCGAACAACCTCGCTTCGTCTCAGCCTCTCACACATGCAGACAAACACACACACATACACACACACACACACACACAGCTCCCCTTCCGCACACATTAAACACACTCAGTCTGACTTGGAGGTTTCTGTCGCCCTCTCCTTCACTTTAGTCAGTTGCCAGACAATGAAAACATTGAGAGGCAGTTTCTATGGCGTGACCAGGGCTTTTGTTTGACTGAAAAACATATGCATTCTACATGCTCCAATTATGGTTTTATCAGATCGCTGTCAAACACACCAATCATGCGCCTTCCTTTGTGCCCTCTCCAACGGTGTGTACTGTACCATGCGGAGCAGTGGCTCGCTGTGTTTGCATGTTTGCCCATGGTGGGAGTATAATACCTCAGGCTGGTTGGAGTCCCTGCTGGCGGAAAACACGCGGCTTGGTCGAAAAACAATGTGTGACAATCCCTTCTACTTTACAGTAACAGATTGGTTTCCAATGCAGAACTTCCTTGTGTGAATATTGGAAAATAATTACACATGAGCGGTGGAGCCCTTCTGGCTTCAGTTTCAGCTCTGACCACTACTGTTTGACAGAAAAGGCCATATCAGGTTGATCAGCAGCACGTACAGTTAAATCCCTTATTGTCACTTGCACTATACGCCCCAACAAAAGAGACCAAGAAAGACATGGCTGATCTGACCTACCACTGGCTCAGTTTTTGGCTGGCCTGACTTCCCTTCAGTGTCAAAGTCACGTCCACATCTCCAGTTATTTCACAAGAATGTTATCATTGCTAAAGTTGTATAACCACAATATAAGTATATAAAGATACTGTATGGCACACCAGTAGCAGAAAAAAAGTTGGTGCGTTGCTTATTAAAGTTAAAACTAACTGCATTTTCACATAAATCCTGATCTGAACTTGAGAGGGTGCTGTCCTCTGGTTTGACCCCTCACTGACACATTTGTTTTGATAGACGCCGGTCAGCAGCTCAGGCGATCAGGCTCCGCTAAGCCAAGTGTTTACAGATCTGCTAGAACGCAGCCTTGTAGATTGAAGATGCTGCATCCAGACAGAGGTCCGAGGTCTGGACTGTTTGATATTATCTGTAAACCGCGATTAACACAGCGTGATAGCACCAGTGTGCCGGGGTGGGGATGGAGCGGTTGCTATCTTCATACATGACACAATGTGAGAAAGTGCGTGAAAGAATGTAGAAGATGACCAGAACATGATGCCCAGCTTTTGTCTTTTACTTATGATCTACATTCGTTTGCTGCAAAATGAAAAACCTGCTGCCCAGGTCTTGAGATGTCCCCGTTTTAAATTTCTCCCATACAGTGAGATGGAATTTTATTAAAAATTACATCGTAAAAATACATACAGAACCTATGTCCCTGATAATTCACTGAGCAAACAGTCAAAAACCCTGACATGGAATATAGCAGCTGTAACATAAATGACAAAGTGGAAACATGAAAATGTCCTGCTGAGAGGAGAAAGTGTTGATTTTACTGGCATAAAGACACAATGTTCCTTTGCTTTCTTGCTGTGAGCTGCACAAGATGTCTGTGTGATGGTAGTTTCTGGAGAAGATTAGCTTAGCATAGCATAAAGACTGGAAGCTAAGGGAAACAGCTAGCCTGGCTCTCTTCAGTGCTATTAAAACACTGTTCTCTGCACATCTTCTAGCCAAGTGCAGCTGCACCAGGTGTTTCTCAGCTCCTGAACAGCTCATTTCCAAAATTTACTGAAAAGGTGGGGTAGGAGCACATTGGTTTATTCGCAGCCTTTTACTGTGCAGACAGACAAACATTTCACCAACAAAGACATGATGAAAACACATATATTTTTCCAAACCAGGTGTACAATTATCACTGGAAAATTGCTTGAACAGAGATTTCAAATCTACTGGATAACAAATCCACAGGTAGGAGCAGTCATATTATGTGTCAAAGTGCCCCAACACCATGTCAAATGAATTTAAGGAAAATAGACCTCTCTTATAGAGATATGTGCATAAAAATATAAATAGCTGTAACAGATGACAAACCAAAGGAAACATGACAGATTGATTATTTTACATCAAAGGGGGGAAGATAACACAAATCTCTGTTAAAGTTACATGGATAAAAATGTACAGAAGTACACTGCAAGTATCTGTGAATTCAGACAACTAAGAGGGGAAAAAGTTGTATCTAATTTACTTTGTCATGGACAAACAGAAAAGAATCAAGGCAAGTTTGTGGGGCAGCGATACCTGATGTTCATTCAGAAATAGTACAGGCACCTAATACGGAATCCAAAAAGCCGTCAAACAAATAATCTTTAAACTTTAGGAAACAGCCTAGTCTGTTTCAGGATGAGCTAAACTGAGCTAATGACCTCCTGGCTATTTAGAGTTCATCTCTGGTCACTGATTAAACCCCTACAAACTCATCTTTGTGTGTCAAAGTTACATATTTAGACTTTTTCATTCTTACAGTGGCTGAGCTGCAACTCTCCACTGCTGCTGCCTTTAAAATGCAAACTCCCTGCTCACTGCAGCTCAGCACTCCAGCTCACTTACAACTCAAACATCGTAAAGCTACTCTGCATTACACAATGGCAAACTGTAATCTTAGAATAATTCAGCCATAGCAGTGTTTCAGTTGGAATCTGATTCTGAAGAAAGATGATGATACAGAAAGTCCCACTCTGCAAGTTGCCAAATCACGTCTTTAAGTTTGTTATGCATGAAAGTCAGGTTGTCTGAATCTGCGTTTTTTACATTTTCAATGTGATTATGCTCAGCCATGGCAATGACTTATGAAAAACACCAAATGGACAAAATAATTAGAATGAGAATATTTCTAAAAACATGAAGAATCTCTTTAAAATCCTGTTGTCTAGCCTGTGTCATCTCATAATTTAGAGAAATTTGAAAGACAGTTGAGGCTGATGATGGTAAGGTGCATATAAGCCATTTTAAATAAAAACATCTCACAGCAGAACTTTAACCCTTAGATGCATAAGTGGGTCAAAAATGACCCGAGGTGAGGTCGTTTTCTTGCAATATCTTTGTAATAAAAAGTGTTTCTTTTAATCATTTCATTTTACAGCTCTTCCTTAAAAAACATGTTTTGATATCATTCCATTTAAATTTTTAAATTGCCTTTTACACTTTTAAAGAGATTGTAATATTTGTATAACTACCACACACTCTTTATCACTGATAATATCATACAAGAGGTGATCTAGTGCACAAAATTGGAGGGACGGAGAGCAGCAACTGTTAGAGGAAAAGAGGGAAAAAATGTCAACAAAACGGATGTTGACATCGTTCTATTGCTGTTCTCTGTAATATTCTTCTTTTTCAAGTATCAAAATGTTGAACATCTGTTATGAAGTGAAAAATAAACATAATTGAAACATGAAATCATTCATATGTAGACAAAAATATAATAAAACAATAATATAAATTATTATTCTGAACCAAAGTGACAAAAATGGCATAAAAACACGTTGATTCTTATATGGGTCATTTTAGACCCACTTATGGAAGAGTGTAGGGCCCAATCACTTGTGCATCTAAGGGTTAAAGATGTTTGATTTAACTACAGCTTCATTTAAAAATCACAAGTGTCATTATACTCCTGCATTACCAATACAATGTAGCACTCTAATGTAGCGTGAGCAGAGCTCTTATCACAAAGTGTGTTCATATTGCACTACAGCAGTCTGACATTTCCTCATCTCACTGCAGCCTTTCTGTACATGTGCTGAGAGTCATTCATCAGCGTCCTCTACACCTTAGACTTTTGCCCCAGAGTGGAGTACCTGGTTCCTCTTAACCTTGTACAAGACATCTTTACACCTTGACGTTTTTATGGCAGAAAGGATAAAGGTCACCATGAAAGTCACTGAAAAGACCCAGCGAGAGAAAGGACGGAGCTGCTTCAACAAGTCTGCAGCGAGACGAGGAAGAAGGAGGAATTACGGCAAGGAGGGAGGCCACCACACATGGTGAGGGTCGGTGTTCAGGGATCTACACCGCAGGAGCGTGTACACACAGAAATCCACACCTTTGCGGGATTCCTACCTGTGACTCAGGTCAGTGGGAGTCTCAAGAGCGAGAGACGGTAATCAGTAACAGTGTTATATGGCTGTGTTAATAGTTAACATGGCCCCTAGACACTGTGCCCCATGGCCCAAGCACCTGCAGCCCCTTTTACAGGCATAATCCATGGAAAGAACAAATAGCGTGAATGCTTGTTGGGCACATTAGCTTTACACGAACCATTTCATCTGACATGCCAGCAGATGTTTGGCGAAAAAGGCTGCAGAATAAGCAAGATCTTTGGTTGGCAGTGTCAATAATTGGAGATCAGACTTTGTTATTAGTGCCATAAAGAACAGGCACACTCTGTGCAACTTTATTGCCCAGTTTTTCTCTCCTCTCTTCTCTTGCTATTCTTCCAGGGTCATAAGAACAGGAGTGTATGTGATCCACCTACCGACTCCCCCACATGGCCTTCTGGCTGCACACACACACACAACTTTGTCAAAATCTTGTAGCTGTTTCAGAGTTAACCCCCTGCTTTCCAGCGTCTCTTTTCCTGCACAGAGACACACATACATGCATGATTTAGCAGGAACACGTCTGTGCAAAAGCGAACAAACACAGACCTCCCTAATTTCTTGATAAACACAGGCATCAAATCAAGCAGAGGTCAGGATAACCTCATGGTGACCTCTCACACCAGTTGCTAATTGTGGCCTGTTGACCCATCACTGCTGCCGGGTCAACCACACGCACCAACGCTCCTGCATTAATGTGCACTTGCATTTAGGCATCTTCTTCTACTAATTATTTTGTGACATCTTTTGTCAGTATTTCATGTTGAAGCAGAATGAATTATGTCTCAAAGTCCAAGAGCCTGATGCAAACGTAATGGCAGCGACATCGACGGAGCACTAAGGCAATGTTAATGTCTCTCCATCCGGGCAGATGGAGGTGTGTGTGCACAGTGCAAACAGACCCTTGTACCGAGGAGGCTACAGCGGAGCACTCTGCAATGTAAAAACATCTGGGCTAATGTCTATTTCTCTCACTAAATCGCTTTTTGATAAGGGAATATCTGGAGATAAGTGTTGTCACTGTCCTATCTGAAAACCGGAAGCCAGTTCGATAAATCTCCTCTGTAACCTAATAGGAGTCATGGGCAGTAGCTGCGATCAGGGGAAACACTGTCTGCTGCATTGGGCTGAAGTGAACACTTTGATTAAAGAACGAGGGAAACGTTAGCCAATAGTGCCAGCTTGTAAAAAATGATAACATCTTTACATTAAACAAATGACTATCACGACTCATTCAGGATTACTCTGGATTTGTTGACACATTGAAGTAATACTGATAGCCTTTGTCAGGTGCTTAGTGATTGTATATCTCTGTGACGGTGCACAGTGCCAAAAAAGTGAAACAAGTGGAAAAATGTTTATTATTTATGTGTGACTGAGCATGGGGACATCTTTTAAGGACGATGTCCACCTACACCTGGGGTGCTTCTATATAACTACAGGCATTTGTAGGCCACTAAGACATTGCAAAAGTTAATGTCTAAGGTGGGAATTTAAAAGACCATATTGGCCATCTTATTTGTTTTAGTCTTGCAACTATGAATTATACATTCTTCACATTCTTGCTGCCCTTTTTCCAACACACAGGACTACCATTCTTGTTATTTTCAGTTATTTCGTGCTAATATTGTATGAAAATTAACTTGATTTTTTGTAGTTCAGAGTAAAGAGATGTTTTCAGTATTTTTCCTGGGAGGTCAATACAGTGAGAAGCTGGAAAACATTTCCTTGTTGGCGTGTTTTATTGTGGGGAATTCCGACATCTGTAATTTGAAAAGAGGATTTCATTTATGCAAAACAATTTATGGAAATCTAACATGCAATTAGCCCAGAGAATTTTATGACAAGCCTATAGTTACTGGCAACACATGCAGCTTCCTTAGCTGTACTAATATGAATCAATCGAGTCATAAATGTTGCAGAAGTTTCTTCTCGCAAATTCCATAATCATGCTGTGTGATAATAATATAAGTTTAACAAAATAATTAATTGAAAGAACTTAGACAGCACATTCTAACTCTGTTCTCACCAGTTAATTAAATTAATGTTTGCAAGATAAAAATTCTAATTTACTAAGCCGTAAAGTTGCAAACATTGTTTGGATGGTTTGCATTATACACAATATTGTTGTATTGACTTAATATTGCGTGTGAATTAAAGTCAAACTTCTGTGTTAGCTAATTTAAACCTTATTTCAAGTTGAGAGAACTTAATAAAATTGGTTTGCTATGACTTTCTTCACCTTATGTTCAGAATTTAAAGTCTCCTCGTCTTCCTAACATGCTTGGGGAATTTCAGCTGGTTAAGACTGCTAATTAATAACCTTTGATTGTAGAAAAAAGCTAATATCCCTAACTTCATGTTATTTTTTAGCTGAAAATAGTTGCTTTAGAAGTCAGAACTGAAAAAAGACTAATACAAACTGTTGGGCTTTTTACATAACGCCTGATAACTGCACCTCCAGCTCCTTCTCTGTCAGAACCACAGAGACCTGTGGTCTTTCACCTCCTCACTGCTCTTCAGATCTTTTGCTGTGACAAAAATCAAACAGTCTGCACTGCAGGCGAACAGGGTCCTCCTCCCCCCGCTGACCTGAGCTCCCAGGGGTTTGTGTTAAGTAAACTTTGTCAGCTCAGCAACGATCTCCAGCAAAGATCTGTCTCCCTGCTCATCGGCAGACCTTCTCCATGACCCCCCACCTCTCTGCTTTTGCATTCCTCCACCACAGCACCTCCCAGACCCACCTCGTCCTCCTCTCTCCTGCCCTCCCCCGTCAGCCCCACCATCCGTCCGTCGCCTAGGGTCCTGTTCTCTGTCCCGGCGGCCCGTGAGGCCGGCTGCTGTCTCCTCCTTTGGAGACAGCCTATCAGGGGCCTCACGTCATCTGTCTCCAGGACTTGACTGACAGGTCAACCTCAGAGATTACCAGCTCCTATCAGAGAAAGGGGGGATGTCTGCCCTCCATAAGTGGATGCTCCTTTCTCTCAGCATAACACGGGTTGGGAACCTGCTTTAGGCCTCTTAAACCCTGATGTGGCATTTTATCTGTCTGGGAGCTGCTCTGTTGATTTGCTACAAGGTCTGCAGGGACGAAGTACCAGACAGTGATAGATATCAACTATCTTGGTCAGCATAGACTCAGAGAGGCGAGAAAACGTCAAGCTTGTTGGTTTTTGCTGTAAACATGTTGCCAGATTTCGCTGTCCATCCAAATAACGGTACAGAGAAGAAGTGGTCTGCTATCAAGGTCCAGATGCTGCGTTCCCAGGCTGCACACTGAGACCTTCAGCACTAATGTTAACAGAGTGAAAATTCTTCCATTGCAGCTTTGAAAATATTCAGGGAAAGCCAACATATGTTTGCTATTGACTCAAACACCAAGCAAAAAAATAAACAAGCCGTAAAAAATGAAACTGAACTAAAAGATATTTACCAAAGAAAGTCTTTGACAAGTTTAAAGTGCGGTAAGTTTAATGAGAAAATTAAATATGAAGCCATGCAATTCTGTAGAGAGTAACAAAAGCCACCAAAGCTCAGTAAATGTGATACCTTCTTATATATTGCTGTTAAACTAAAGTATAAAATTCAGTTTCTGTCTATTGACCGTCAGCAATCACTGCATTGAGTCTTTCTGCAATGCCACACTGACGTAATACTGTTCAGATCATGATAACCAGCAGCTGAATGGGCAAACCTGTCAGCTTCTGAGTTGTAATTAAAAACTGGAGATATTGGGAACCTCTGACAGCTAAAAGAACTCCAGGAGTATCAACAAACTCTCTGGCAGAAAGGCCTCCATTGATGATTTACATCTAAATAAATCCAATATGAATATTAACATAAATTTAGCTAATTAAAAATGAGGTAAATAGGGCTTGCATCTGCTTTTACTCTTTAAAAAGGAATGCGCTCTGGTATTATAGCATGATAATAAAAACCTGTCATGGATTAATGCATTAATAAGAGAGCAGTCTCTACACAAAAAAAGGCACTACAATGTCACAAATGTCACTACAATCCCTTTAACATTTAAGACATTCAAAACTATGACTTGAATCTTGAAAATCTTTACACCTTGTATTATCTGGCCTCGTGTTTTCCACACTGACTCGACCAGAAGCTGCTGGCCTTTGAAAGCAGACCTTCCTCTGCCAGGTGGTGCAAAGCTGGCGAACTCTCAAGCCCTCGTCATCGCTCTCTGTCCAGAACATGGAGCCCTGAGATATTTGTGTATCATGTATTGATTTGGAGGTACAACCCCTGGCTGTAAAACAAAGATAAAGAAGTTAGGCATTAACTATTTTTTCCAGGGGTCACTCTGAGCCTGTTTCACATAGTTGGAACCCACGAGGGAAAAAAAAAAACAAAAAACGCCAAAATGCCTACCAGTGTGATGGACTCTGGAATATTGATTTTTCTCTCAGAACAAGAAAAAGGTCTTTGCAGTCAGTATTTCCCTCTGAGCTCAGATAGGGCTGCTACATTCCTGTCTACTCCCTCCAAGGTTACTGGCTGCTCAGCAGAAGCGAGCACCTGTCAGATGTACACTGTAGCATTTGCTGTCTCCATAGAATCCCCATGTTTTCAAGTAAAGGAAAGAAATAGCAAGACACCGAAAGCGTCACTTGGGGGAATTCAGTAAAGCCTGGCTTGAGGGAGTTTCTTTTGTTGTCTCTATTTCTGAGTTCACAAGCATAACAAACTGCTGAACTCTCTACACACATGTGGCTTTAAATACTGATCCCAGAGGCAGCCTTGATTGGAAATCCTCACCTGGCACCCTGCAGGAGGACAGTGTCATAACACCATGTTGTTTGCTTAGCTGAGAGTTAAATGTGATGAGGTTTGCACTTGCTGATTAAGTACGGCTCCACCATTGTTCAGCTCCTCGTAGTGGTGTGAAACTAATCACATGTAAAGCGGTCTGTAGCATGGTTCATTATCTGAAGAATTTACTTGTTGCCCTGATGTAATATTGGCAGCAATTGATGTTTTATATGACAGAAAATAATCCACTAATATCTCGTGATTTTAGTTTTCTGTTATTTAGATCAAGCTAATCACAAAATCAGTGTGTAGTACTCTATTTGGAATTGTTTCCCCATTAATGTTTGCAGCATATCCAGTAGTGACATTAATAAGTTGTAGCTTTTCCAGGAATCTTCAATCTCATCAAAGCACTTGACAGTTTACTGCCCAGGCAAAGGTTGCAGTTCCGCAGTTTTATAGAATTATTAAGTAAGCAATTATGATAACCCACTGTTTTAAAGATAATAGGGCGATAAGGTTCTGCCAGACTCGCACCACGGTTTGCCGTCACGCTGCTCTTCCTGAGGAGAAAATCAATATCTTTTGCTCTCAGGAAACTTTGTTCTCCAGACCAGCCAGGTGTTTATTTTACCTGTTGAGCATTAAAAGTTCCAGATGTTCCACAGAGAATAAATAGAATTGTAATCTAGAATAACTAGCTACACATTGTAATGACCCTGCTTGCTAGTGGCATTTTATCAAAGCTCATAAACCTTGAATGACTATATATTGATAAAGACTGTTTAAAGTGTCATTGGAACGATAACATTTGCACTGTAAATGCAGCTCGCAGGCTCCAGACTCCAATTGTGCTGCGATGATAAGGACGGCACCCAGTCGGATACAACCAATAGGTCAAAAGCCACCGAATATTTGGTTTAAGGTGATGAAAGACAATTGTCACTGTGTGAAAAATACCTAGATAAATAGAATTTAATGAACAGAGGATCCAATATGTTGGCCACTAAAACTAAAAGCCAACCCAACAGTTTAATTAAGACAGTTTGTCACTAAACTGGGAATAATTTTTAGATCACATCTTATAAACACCTTCCTGTTATTCCACCATGATTTTTTTTGGTTATATAATACAAAACATAATTAAGAAATATAATTGTAATTACATCTAAGCCCAGGAACCTGTTAATAAATCACACAAAAGCAGATAAAACACCAGAAAAAAAAATCAGTCTACGCTCATTCTTTCCCTACTTAAAGAAACCATAATCAAATGAACTTTGGCAGCAGTTTCATTCCGGTGTTGTGTGTTAATCTTCTCCCTCCACATGCATAAATAACAAACACCCACCACTGAGAGAGAGGCAGACGAGTGGTTTGACACTTTGCCCAGGTCAATATCAATAAAGCAATCAGCGTGTCAGGGGCCTATATGTTTTGAGGAGGGATCTGTGGGAGAGGATAACTGAGTTTATGGCTTTACTGTGGGAGGTGGGGCTGCTGCTTTCAGGTACACCCACCCACAATAACACACACACACACACACACACACACACACACACACACTTAGGCTTTTATTTATTCATCAGGGACCACGCACAAAGCATTCATCTCCTAGAAGAAGAGATGCACTGTTTAAGATTCGGCTGCTACTGCATATCCACATATCTGGTCGACATTTGACTATATTGAATCAATTCTCCAAACATGGACCAACATTTAAATAGCTTAGATTCTTTCAAATGTACCAGCAGTTAAAATAAAAGTGTCTGTGTCCTTAGTTTGACAAATGTCACCAGTTAACAGCCCTGAGTTCCTTAAAATGGTTGGAAAATGTGACATGCACAATTCCTCAGGCTCCTCCCTCCTCCTCTGGTCCTCCAAGAGTTTGTCCAGACAGCCAGATTGCACTTTGCTCAGCCTCACCATAAACTGAGACAATAAATTCAAGCAGACTTCTGAACCGGATGACACGAGAGAGAAAGAGAAGGGAGCGAAGACCTTCAGACAGTCAGAGATCAATTCTTCCAACATGGCAGGAAGGCCCAAGTGGCCAAAACAGACAAATAAAAGTGCTTCTCCCTTCTCTCCGTGTGACCTGTGTGGGCCGACTGAATCATGGAAGAATTGATTTCTGTAGCTCCAGGTTTTGAAAAGCACTGACACTGAGAATATGAAGTCTGAAATGTTCAAAAACTGATGTGCACTAAGAAATGTGCAGGTGGCGATGATTCAAGGTCTAATAAGTCTGCTCTCTTTTCTATTGGTCAAAAGTATGCCAGAGCTAGAATTCCTTTTTCTCTGGGACTTCATGAATCAATATAGACAATTCAGAAAAATGCACCTTATGGACAATAAGCTCCAACTTTCTGTTTTCATGCTGAGACCCTACATTACCTTCACCTCCTGGTCTGGAGTTTTACTCATACAGTTTAATGAAACATCTTCATGTTGTTCATTCTGCAACAACACATTGATTTTAACATGTTATGTCCAATTTCTATACTGAGCAGTCATCATAGAGGCCAAAGCGAGGATAAAAACTTGGTCCAAAGTGAGTCCACTTGCTTTAAAACAACTTTAGAATCACCTCTAGATGAAGAATGGTGTCTATACCAGCTGCCACACCAAAATAGCATGCATGAGTGTCCTATTGTAAATTTTGTCATCCTCTGCACCACAATTATAGGTTTATTTATGACAGCAGAGGCCTACAGTATGTAGCCATTGGGTGTACTGCCACCTTGTGATGTGCTCTGAACCCTGCATGTCAAAACTCTGAAGCTTCACTTCACAGTAAATGTGCATAGAATAGATTCATTTCAATCAGGTCATAGCTTCAGAACCGGCGCCAAGGGCAAAGCCTGAGGGGGGGGCATGGACCTGCCTCCCCTGTGGCATGCTGAGTCCACCAACAGATGGCTGTCACTGACCCTTCTCAGTGATCACAGCCCAGACTTGAAGCAGGGTTAGTGTCATTTTTCTGATGGTGGTTGCCCGCTCCCCTCTCCAGGGGTTCAATTCATCTCTATCTGCTGCTCAGTCAAGCCTGCACCGCCGGGCCACCATCACTCACACTCCGCAGGGCAGCCAGTGGATTAGCTGACCCCCCGGTGTGGGAGTAACAGCCCCCGCAGTCCAGTCAGCAAACACCGCAGCCTTCAAGCAGCCGAAACCTGTGGGCGAGGCGGTCAGGGATGCTCCACAGGATCAGTCCAGGGGAGAGATAGTGGCGTCTCCGGCACCCTGACAGTCAATCAGCATGGCAGCGAGGGTCTGCAGTCAGTCAGAGTGATGGACAAGCAGTCTGGTCTAGCAGATATGGTATTCTAATGGCCTAGTTTTATGATTCTGGGTGGTATGAGGACACCCGGACACTATGTTGATGTATTGTTGTGGCTTCAAAATGCTGCTTTAACTGTCTTTACTCCTGTGTGAAGAGTTTGGAGGCTGGATGTAGAAATTTGGTCAAGCTCCAAATATTACTGAGCAACTCAAGTTGGGCAGTAAGGCCTTACAACTGATTCAAGTGTCTTTGAGGAGGCTGAGGTCAGAGCTCTGTGTAGGACAGTCAAGTCACCTCGTAACAAACTCAGAAAAATTGCTCATTTCTTGGCATCAGTGTGCACATAAGTTTACATAAATATACACTACCGTTCAAAAGTTTGGGGTCACGCAGACAAGTTCATGTTTTCCATGAAAACTCACACTTTTATTCATGTACTAACATAATTGTACAAGGATTTTCAAATCATCAATTAGCCTTTCAACTCCATTAGCTAACACAATGTAGCATTAGAACACAGGAGTGATGGTTGCTGGAAATGTTCCTCTGTACCCCTATGGAGATATTCCATTAAAAATCAGCTGTTTCCAGCTAGAATAGTCATTTACCACATTAATAATGTCTAGACTGTATTTCCGATTAATTTAATGTTATCTTCATTGAAAAAACTGCCTTTCAAAAATAAGGACATTTCAAAGTGACCCCAAATTTTTGAACTGTTGTGAACATCATAGATACATATCAGATACACTTAATACATTAATAAAGGCCTATAAACATTGAAATGTGTTCCGAATAAATGGGACCAGAATGTGTTCTCATTCCTTAGCTTTAGTCTGGTTTATCAAAACAAATCAGTGTCAACCACATCAGTTTCATCCAAACATTAATGAAGGTCACTTTGTTTATCATATATGCACGATCAATCAATGAACTCTTCAACACAGTGACTAGAAACATAAAATGTAACATGTAACATTTTATTAACCCTTTAAGACCCACCATTGTGCAAGTCCGCCAGGACATATTTTTACATTTTTACATGCTGTGCCATTTTTTGGAGAATTTTTATTTGCTTTACATCAAAATAACCCTGATATCCCAAATTTTAATAATATGTATTGACTTATGTCTTAACTACTACAAAAAATTGCTTAAAAGTGCAATAAACCTTAAAAAAATGAAAATCGTTTTTGTTTTTTTCACATATATTTCAAAATACAGAAATTGCATAGCCGTATCCCTCAAATTTGTAAATGTAAAAAAGTTGCACAATATCCTTTGGAACCACAGGAAATTTATTTGGAGTCTGTACATAATTTGCTTTTTGAGATATGGTCAACTTTGTAACCTGTAAAAAAAAAAAAAAAAACGAAAACAAACAAAACTGCAAAATTTGCAAAGAGACAACATCAACATGAAAACAAACTATTTACAATAGTGCAATCAAATTTCTAAGTGTGCCAGATACTTATGAACACACATATTTTATGTACAAAACCATGGTCAGACCATAAAAAGTGCATTTGAAAATAAAGAAAATCGTTTTTACTGAGTTGAATCAGAAACAGTATTTTGATGGTCTCCTGGTCCAAGTACTTGGACAGGTCTGATGGAGAAGGGCTGTCCACATATTCTGACAGAGGTGGCTGGACACCTGGCCTCCTTTTGGGCAGGAAATGTGGCAGAGAAGGTAAGCTGTCAGGTTCCTTCTCAGTTTTCCAGCCAGCTGTAGGGAGCGCCTCTGGCCCGGAGCGCTCGCTGGTGGAGCGGCTGCTGCAGCGTCTCCTGGCTGGAGGCCGGTCTCTACCTCTCGCTGGGGTACCAGGACAGCAGGAGACCTCCATTCTCTCCTCCTCCTCCTCCTCCTTCCCAACATTGTAAATGCTGCACACAGAAAAAGTTACGTGGTACGTTAGCTGTGCGCAGCACATGACTTGTAAAAATGATGCGTATTTTGCGCGGAATGCTTTCGGCGGCGTTACATGTATATTATACTTTCTTTACTTTTCTCCAACTCAAAACAAACAACTTCTCATGAATACAGACTTACATGTCACTGGAATGATCAATTCCTTCGATAAGATTGGCTTCATCCGCGCTGGTGGCAGAATCCGGGCCAGACGAGTGGCTGGACTCTTCATCCGACGCTGCAGTTTGCTGGAGAGCTTCGCTCCAGATGTATAATAGTTTAGCGCGACCAGGTTTTCGCTGCTCCTCAAATAATGTGTGGAAGTGTGTCAAAGGTGTGTGTGGTGGGTCCATGTACGGATCTGGTAATTGGATTTTCCGTTCTGAAATGGGTATTGAAAAACCAAAAATGAGTGGTTATTTGATTTTCGTTTAAAATACAAAAATTAAAATTGAAATACAAGGTGTTTTTCCTTTTCATGATCAAAAAGGGATATACGACTTTTTTTAAATGCTTTGATTTTCGTTTTATATTTAGAATAACAAGAAAGTAAAATCAGTAAGAAACAGAAACGGAAAAAAGGTCAGTTTTTTCATTTTCTGAGACCGGAAGTGGTCATCAGCAAGTGTGGTGCCAAACGACAACAAGATTCTCAGAGGGCGGAGCCAGAGAGCAGCGATTGGTCAGACCATAGATAATATAGAAGACAGCGCGCTAACGTGTGTAGTCTATGTATATCTATGGTCGGCACGTCTGGTAGCATCTCTGGCTGCTGTTGATCTTGTTTTTGGAGTAAAACACGGTAAGAAGATAAATACTTCTAACCAGTAGCGTTGTTTTGTTGTACGTTAAGTCAGCGACTTGTGAAGAGTTGTGTTTTGTCGTGTTTGAGGAGTTGGTCCGGACGCGTTAGCTAGCTAAGCGGCTAAGTTAGCTAGCGTGCTAATTAACACAGGTGGCTAACTTAATGCTGAACACCTGCTTTAGCTGTCCTCATTATTAGAGTGACCTTCTCAACTTGTATTTCTCTGCTGTGTATCTTAGTTTTTAAAAAAAGTTATTTTACTTTAAGGTTAACTGAAACCCGTTGAGCTGCACTGAAGTTTAACATTCAGCTAAACTGCGCTTAACTTAACATTGCACATTACCTCTCTGAATATCCATAATTTCATTAAATTCCTTCTCTCTTCCACTGCTCAAGTTTCAATCCAGTATATAAAATGACATTAATAGTGAATAAACTAACAAGCAGCCATTGTATTTATGTATTACTGCATGTATTTGTAGTAAAACATGAGTTGAAACATCCTACTTTTGGATCTAGAGCTGCACAAGCCGTTCATTTTCAGTCACCTGACGAGTTAAACTCCCCTTTTTATGTGAGGTTGAAGCAGAAAGTCTGAGTTAACAAAGACAGTTCTTTATAATTTGCGATACCTGTTATCTCTGACTGAGGCTTTAGTTTTTGTTGAGCTGATTTACACGTAGAAACTTTGTTCAGGAAAATTTCTCAGTAGCTCAGAGGACAGGCTGCTTTTTACACAACCTTGTAAGAGAATGTCTGTCAATGCTTTCAGCAGAATTTAGAAACACAACACTTCCTAAACAGATATTTTGAGGCTGTGAGGTTGAACGTTTGAGAGGATATCAGTGTGTTTTTTTTGTGGTCTTTCTGTTTCTAGGTGGAAGCTGAATTAGTGAGGATGACTCCTGCTCCTGTCATCTCTAAGCTCCTCACACATCTTTACCTGCACATGAGGAAAATCACTCCTGTAGAATGCAGGTATGTTTGTCATTATTATAAAAAGATGTTGCCTGGTGACCTGTTAGAAACCCTTTATACAGAGTCAGCCAAAATAATGTTTGCACACATCAGGAAAAGAAAAACTTGCATAAATATTTCAATACCAAATTTATTCAGACATCACGAGATTAATAAAAGTTATCTTTGGCCTCTACAATTACAAGAGGTGCTCAAAGTGGTGGCCACTGGCTTCCAGACATTTCTGTTGTGTTGTAGACGTCACTTGTTGATGCTCCATTCATGAGGGTAAATGCCATCTGTTGTGAAAACATCGTACAACAGGACACAGAGTTATCGTGATTTAATCAAACTTAGAATTTCACAATTATTTTGGCTGACTCAACTTAATGAGAACAAAACTGTCATTTAATTGTTGCTTTGAAAGCTTCTTTAGTGAAAACCAGCTGGTGTTTTGCTTTGAAACAAACTGCTGTTGAGGTCTGTGTTTTTAGGTTTAACCCCACAGTTTCTGAATGAACTGATAGTTTGTTTTTTTTCCTGATCAATGTGGACGTTATAATTGATGGTAACATTTACTGATCATATAATCAGCATGACAATATAACAGTAGAATATTCTGACCACCTGACTAATACTGTGTTGGTCCCTTTATGCTGCTAAAACTCCTCTGACCCAGTGGTTCATCAGAACCTCTGGGGATCCTGTGGATTCTGTGGATCCTGTGGGTTACAGGGTGGGTCCTACCTAGACCAGGCTGATCCTGGACCATCCCACAGATGCTCAATCAGATCTGGATGTGGGGAGTGTGGAACCCAGGTGAACAGCTTAGCTCTGTCGTGTTCCTCGGACCACTCCTGAGCAGTTTTAAGTTTGTCCTGCTGAGGGAGGCAGCTGGCATCAAGGACTGCTGTTGCCATGGAGACTAGGGGGTTGTTTGTCCTGCAGTGTTTAGGTGGTGGTACATGTCAAACATCCACATGAATGTCAAGGTTTCCCAGCAGAACGTTACATTAGAACAAGATGATGGATGTTGTTCTCTTCAGCTGTCAGTGGTCAGAATGTTGTGGCTGATTGGTGGATGTGTCTGCCTTTACTCTGACATCCAGAGTTATACAAAAGTGTAGTATGTGTGCAGTGCAGAAGAGATTTACTTTATTGTATGCAGTTTTTTTTTTTTTTAAAGGGAGAGCATTTTTTTTATCCACCTGAAGAAGACCTAATCTTTCCCTTCAAAGGATAGTTAATTGTTAATACGGCTTCCATAGTGGTCCCATCAGAGAAAATCATATCCATATACAGATTTTTATTAATTCCAGGGCTGGTTCAGTAAAGATTATAATAATAACTACATCAGATAATTCTTGGTCGCAGTTGGAATTTTGCAGCCCGAGAGATGGTTGAGAAGGTTTGCAGTTCTTGTTTTAGCAAAATATGTTATAATAGAAGATCTTTATTGTCATTGTACATGAAATTATCTGCAAACCAGCAAAGTGTATCAGTCTGAGGTATCTAAAAATAAATAAAGAAAAATGCTTCTAAAGCCAATAATAAACAGAATATTTTGAGGGAATATTCTAAAAAGGAAAGAAAAGCTCCATTCTGACTCCTCTCAGGATAAACTGTCATTAAAATTGACTTTAAATTTAGCTTCAACACGAGATAAAAACATTTACTTTCATTACTGATATTGTCAAGTTTTAATAAAGTTCATGCTACTTTTATAAAATGATGAACATGAATACATTGTATTTCTGTGATCTGTGTTTGATTTCTGTCTTTTCTCCTGTCATCCAGATGTTCAGAGGGAGATGATGCCACATCTGGTCCAGCTGATGGAAGGTCTTGAAGTTCTCTGACTGGCCTCGACTGAAGATGGTCGTCTCACTGGATTTAAGGTTCAGATGCTCAGTAACAAACTCCACCAATGTGCCAACAGGGAAGGTTTAGGTTTATTAAATGTTGCTGTGAAGGTATCGCTGTTTTTCTAAGTTCTAATTCAACTTAGAAGTAAATCCTTCCATCTGAAAGGATTTAGTTGCATTAATAACCTCATAACATTCTAATTTTTATTCCAGTCTTGGTTGGAAATAGAATCTCTGTATTGATTCAGGTAAAAACTGAACTTCACAGCATGTTGAAGCAAAACAACCAGATGAAAACTGTGATGGTGTTGGATTGTCAGACCGTAATGTTGCAGCTCAAAGCAGCTTTTCTATCTCAGTTCAATCTGACATTCAGCTATGAATCAACACAGCAGATGGTGATCCATGCTGTGGAAGTCTCTGAAATGAGCGTTATCAGCAATAATCAAGTGTTCATTTGATGAACTTCATTTCCTAAAACATCCAGAATTGGAGCTCATATCTTTGGCAGCTGTAAAGTTTCTGCTCCTTCAAAGTTCACAACACAATGAATGAATTCCTAAAACACTCTCAATGCTGGAGAGCGTTTGTGATGCTGAAGCAGTGATCAGTTTTTCAGTTTCTTCTCTGGAGATGCATAATGAGGGACGTCTGCAGAGACTGAGAAAGAGTCTCACCACATCCTTACATGAGGAAAAAGACTTTATTGAAGACTACAATGAGAAAAACTATCAGACAGCAGACGGCTGCATTCAAGGTGAGCTCTGAACATTTGATCTGGAACAGGAATTCAATAACGGCAGCATGAGCTTCATTTCAGTCTGTAGCTGCTGAATTCATGGATGAATCATCTGGCACTAGAGAGGAAGACCATCAAACATCCACGTCAGCTGATGGAGGTCCAAGAGTCTCACCAAACAAACAACCTACACAGTGAAGACCTCGAATCTGATTGGACGGCCTCCTATTCAGCCACGTGTGAAGAAATGCCTCTAAGTTGATTTGTTTTCTAAAATAAATCTAGTTTGAGTCCTAATCTATGTCTGTGTGTTTGCTTCTTTACACCGCTGTTAACAGTTTAGGCTGTTAGATTGTTCCAGATAAGACAAGTAAAAGATAGTTCAGAGCTGTTCTACCATGAGCCTGACAGGAAGAACTCCAACAGCTACTGAATGTTCCTGTGGTCCCCTCAAGGCTACAGGAGGAGTCCTACGAGGACGAGCCGGTCCACCTGATGGCGGCCAGTCGCTGCGGTTCAAAGCCAACACCGACTACATGGACTTCTACTGGACCACACGGAGGCCTTCAAACCGGACCAACAAGTTCAGCGACTCCCCGACTCGTGGGTCTGAGGACGCCGCCGAGCCTCGGTCCAGCCAGCCTCCTGTCTGTGGGTGTTTGAGTGCTGAGAGGTTTGTGGATGCATGTGAACGTGTCTGTGTTGAAACAGCAGCTTTGGACTCACTAACGCCGGGAAAACCCAAGAGCTCCTTTATTTGTGACTTCCACTAAAAAAACTGAAGAAAATAAGTTTGCCAGGGTTCTGACTGATAACAGATTATTAAATAATGAAAATAACAGTTTAAATAGTCCTTTAAACAATCCTTTTAGGTCTATATTTCATTTTAGGTGCATGTCCAAGGATTTTGGTGGAATGTTCCTTTAAGGTGGATGTTTGAGGACCTTGTAGGTGGAATACTTCTGAAACCAACCTTTTAGGTCAACATTCAAAGATTTAAGGTGGAATATTCCTTTAAACCAACCTAAATTTCATGTTTTGATCATTATCAAGTGAGAAACCTCAATCCAGACTCCTCATAATGACATTTGAGATTTATCCTGTTGTTATTTGTTTAGTCCAGACTAAATGACAGAAATCCACAACTGTAATTTTATTTCAGGACTCGGTTATTAAATGTCAAAACAATCTATGTGACTCTAAAAACTCAACAGCTTTACAAACTCTAAGATTAAACTCTCCACAAGGATCCAAAATAAGTTGAACTTCTACATGAGAGCTTTAATTATTCTTCATCTACTTCCTGAAAAGTTTGGTCAATAAAAAAGACAAAAACTAATATTTTCAGCTGAACTAAAGACAGACTTTGTGATTTTTCTGCTCACATGTTGTGTTGTTGTAAACTTACTCTTTCAAATAAATAGCCGCCTAACCCCCTGGAAACCAGCGTTTGTCCTGTTTTTGTGTTGCTCCTCGGCGACCCTAGACAGCCGGGTCATAATGTTTTTTGAGCAACACACCATACTATGACGTTTTTACAATGATGGTTCTACTATGGAACCAGTTTGACATGTTCAGGTGTTCTTTGTGTGAAAACTCAGAGATTTCAGGTATCAGAAGGTGGTTTTCAACTTTCTTTGTTAACTTTCTGCCTCAACTTTAAACTAAATTTCCTTGACTAAGCCAGCCCTCTGGACTTCCAGTAAGCTGTGTTCCTATTGGCTGTCCAGGTGGCTGCTAGGTGTTATCAGGAACACCTGAGCAGCTCAGTGTCTTCCTGCTTTATTTAGCTGCAGACAAACATTTCCTCTGCTTCTCTTCACCAGTGAACCGGGTTTGGCTCTGTTGCTTTAGTTTGTTATTTAGGCGTTGGCTTGCAGCTTCCAGCAGTAAAATCGTCTTTAATGTGTTTCTTGGTGTGTTTTAGGGCTTTGTACTGGATAGTTGTCTTGGTAAATGTGGTTCTTTAGCCACAGTTAGCACATGGTGCTAATGTGTGCAGTGATTAGTGGATTTGGTGCAGCTGAGTTGTGTCTTTATCTTGGCTGTAGTGAGTCTTTAGAGGTTTTTGGTCAGACACATTCTGTATTCTTGTTTGAGAACCAGCGTTGGTTGTCCAGAAGGTAAGAGTTCCTGTCCTGATTCTCTGTTCTCAGAGGTTCTCTGGTAGGCTGCAGGAGACTTTAGCTTTTGGGTTGTGCTAGTTTGGTTTTTGTATGGTTTCATTTGGACGACTATCTTGAGGCTCCTCCATGTGGTTTAGTGAGGTTTTCTGCAACAGTTCTACAAAGCAACCTGCAGCAGAAGAGACTTTGAGAGTTTTTAGGAAGTTCTGGAGACCAGACTTTAGAGCAGCAGAAACATTTGTCAGCAGTTTGAGCAGGAGAAGGTGAGCTTCAGAGTAGAAATGAGACGGAAATCTTCTTGACCCGTGTGGTGAGGTCCTGTACCAAGAGTTGGAGCAGGTTGTGAAGAGTCTGTAGTTCTTTGGTCTGAAAGCACAAGAAGAGTCGACTCATTAAAGGAGAAAACAGGAGATATTGTTGGTTCTTCTGTCGCTCTGCAGTTTCCTTAGACTGAATATCAAGTTTATATTTTAAATGATTTCCCATGTGAGCCCAAGAAGACTTCAATAAACTCTCTCCATCCCCTGGACACAACATATTTTATTACCATGTTAAATCTTTTTTTAAAAATGTTTTAATCATAGTTTTAGCATAGTTTTTTTTTCTCTTTGCTTGTTTAGCTTTGTCATGTGTAAAAGGTGCTAAACAAATAAAGCTGAATTGATAAACTGAATAATTGACTAACTCATGATTGTGACAACAGAAGTATTTTCATTGTGATTTAAGGGTTTATTTCAATTTTAAGGTTGGGGTTAAAATCTTGACAGAAAAAAGATTAAAGAAATAAACTACATAACAAAAAGCAATTAACTCAAAGGAAAAAAAATTAATACAGTAAAAGTTTTATTATTCAAAAGATTTTAGAAATTTAGGATGTAATTTTCTAATTAAACATTAAATTTTTTAATTAAATGTTTTGTCTTTTTAAAGGTTTAATAATCTAATTAAATGTTTTGCATTTTTTAAAAATGTTTAATATTCTTCTTGTTTAATTGTATTTGTTGAATGTTTAATTATGGAAAATATTTTATCTGTAATTTTTAATATTTGTATTTTAAACATTTTGTTTAATTTCATAATGACATGTATTGTATCTTGTTGAATGATCTAATTCAATATTTTGTCTGTTTAATAGAGTTAAACATTAAATACAATTAAATTATATTAAACAGACAAAATATTGAATTAGATCATTCAACAAGATACAATACATGTCATTATGAAATTAAACAAAATGTTTAAAATACAAATACAAAATAGGAATTAAACAGAAAATACAATGAAGCATTTAAAAAGAATATTAAACATTAAAAGGTGGTAAAACATTTAAATGAAAAACCTTAAAGATTTAATCAAAAAATTAAATATTGGGAAAGAAAAAAAATTCAAACAAGCCGATAAAACATTTGAAAAAACAAACATTAAAAAGACAAAACATTTTGAAATCAAATCAGACAGAGAAGAATAAAAGGTGAGAAAAGAGCAAAACTAAACATTTAAGAAGAAACTAAAAATCATTTCAAAAGACACCAGTTAGACTTTAGAAGATCAAATTAAACAGAAGAGACAATAAAACGATCAAAAAGAGCAAAAACAAATAAAGATCTTAAAGCGTTTTCTAGTCTGAAACGAAAACATCAAGTTGTTTCTTCAAACATTTCCTCTTTCTATGTTCTTGGTTTGATTGTGGACAGATTTACTAAGAACTCATTTCAGAAAACTGCTTTCCAGATAAAGTCTACTAGTAGTTGAAGGCACTGATCAAACTAATGTTACCTTCTGATCTCCACAAACTTCACTGTTCAGTGATGAGAATCAAAGTTTGTTAAGGATTTCTAAAAAACCCACAGCTGAAGGTCTGAGAAGAACTCAGATGGATGGTCTAAATGTGAAATCAAGACTCATGGTCACAAGTTTTAAGGCTTCTGTTAACCAGAAAGTTCAAACTAACAGAGAAGTAGTGAGAAACTTTTAAAACTTCAGTCCTCAGAGTGTCTGAAGGTTCAAACTAACAGAGAAGTAGTGAGAAACTTTTAAGATTTCAGTCCTTGGACTGTCTAAATGTTCAAACTAACAGAGAACTACTCAGGAACTTAGAGGATTTCAGTCCTTGGACTGTCTGAAGGTTCAAACTAACAGAGAACTACTCAGGAACTTAGAGGATTTCAGTCCTTGGACTGTCTGAAGGTTCAAACTAACAGAGAACTACTGTGGGACTTAGAAAATTTCAGCCCTCAGACTGTGTGAAAGCTCAGGTCCTGAGGACTCGGGAGGTGTGGAGGCTTTGGAAAGTCTTGGAACTGAGGGTTCCACCCTCTAGCACAAAGGCTGAAGTCCAACCTCCTGAGAAAAACGGCCAAGTCGAGACTCGAGTTAAAAAAAACTCGAAAATGACAAAAAATAGATGATAAATGCGCAAAAAAAAGAAGAATTAGTATCTGAGCGAGTAGCTCAGGGGATAAGAAGACAGACTACCAACTGGAAGGTCGCAGGTTCAAGTCCCGCCACCGGCCTTTTTCTTTCTTTGTCTCTGTCAGGATTTTCAAAAAACTTAAGAAGGGTCTGGTCTTGAACCAGCGACCTGCAGCTCCATAGGCAAATCCTTAACTCACTGAGCTACAGATCAGATGAAAAGAAGTAAATTCGTCGTCCCTTTGGCATCGTAGTTCCTGAAGTGACCACGTGGGCAGAGCCAAGGCGGAGTCTGGGTGGAGTCAGGGCGGAGAGTAGGCGGGGAAGTGGGTGGTGGCCTCCCCCCTCTACTCCCCCACCTCCCCCCAGCGCCCACCACACCTTCCCCCGCCCGACGAGTTTTTCGAGTCTCCACGAGTTCTTCGAGTCTCCATGGGTTTTCCCGAGTTTCTGGTGTTTCCACCAGGTCGGAGGCAGAACAAGTTGTCATGAAGAGGTGTTGAAGTCGGCCAGGATGGACTGACTTTTTACAGCGACTGGAAGGATGACTACTAGAAGAGCAGGTCTTTAACCACCATCCATAAAATCCATGGAGTTGCTTCAGAGAAATGGAGGGAGGTCAACTTTTATCAACCTCCATCCAGATGTTTAACTTGATATCTTTACTTGGACATTTTTAGCACCACAAACCTTTAGTATCACACTTTATTATCATTTATTAGGACTTTAATGGAATCCACCAGCAGATTTACTTTTTGTTGACAAACTTTATTCTTGTCGTCGTGGGACTGCAGTATTTAAAACTGTTCCTTCTATTTGACCTCATGTTTATTAGTTTTAGTGGAGAAAGTTATTTTAATTGTCGATTAATCTCTTAAAAACCAAATAATAAATTGGGTTAGTCAAGAGCTTTAAATTTCTTACTTTGTCATATTTTAAGTATGACAAAAAAATATAAAAATAAAGCGTCTTGAGACAATTTGACCTGTAACTGGCGTTATATAAATAAAATAGAATTTAAATTGTATGTATCTTGTAATGTTGGAGTAATTCAGCCATATATGTTGGAAAACACATTTTCTTTGTCCATTAATCTGTCGTTTTCTCCAGTAATTCATTTCTTGTTTTGGTTTATAAAATGTCAAACCCAAATATATTCAGTTTACTGTCATAAAAACCAAAAAGATTTACATTCATGATGCAGGAATCAGGCAGTTTTTCACTTTTTATCTTAGTTTCGTCAGAAAGATAGTTGATAATGTGTGAATTGTTGCAGCTTGTGAGACGTAGAAGGTTTTAATCTTTGGGGCCTGAGTGTCAAAAAACATTTAGAAACCAACATCAACAAAACACTCAACAAAGATTTGAACATCATTAAAGGGAAATCCAACTTTTGCATGACAATGTCTAATTAAAGGACATTAATTTCCAATGTAAATGTGTGACATTCATCCTCTGGAGTTTTCTCTTCACATCGTCTTCCACCTGGACTGGTTTGTTCAGGAGCATGTGCAACAAACATTTGAAAAACTGCACTTTAACATCAATGAATGACACTGAAGTTTAATCTCTACATAAATGAGACTGAGTCTGAATGTGCTGCTCTGTCATTAACTCTAAGTTTAGGGAAAGTTCAAACAAAAGAGGACAGTTCAGATAAGACTTGAGAATGAGCTTATTTTGAACAAACATCTCAGACTTTCTGAGCTTCAGCACCTATAGCAAGATATTTTAACAAGAAGCAACTCAAGAGATCCAGAAGTTGGAGAGAGTTAGCTTTAGCTGAGCCAAAGAACATGTGGGACGCTAACCTAGCAAACATTTCAGACTTTTCTCTGTGAATTCTGAGAAATAATTTCCTATTTAATGACAGAGCTACACATCTTAACTCAGTCTCATTAAAACAGACTCTAATTCAGTGTCATCCATCCATATTAAAGTGCAGTTACCCAAAATGTTTGTTGCATGAGCTCCAACAAAACCTGTCCAGGTAGAAGGCCACTTTGACAAACAGGAAGTGGAAGATTCCAAGCAGATTTATAGAAGGGGGAACCGGACTGTACTAAGTGTGGTCGAGTATAGAGGGATGTTTTGTGGGTTTTTAAGGCTGATAATGATTATTAGTGAGACATTTGGAGTAGATATTCATTTGCAGTAAATGAAAGTATTTAAAATCTTGGAGTTAAACTTAGAAGAACACAAACTCTAACAGAAAACTTTGTTGATACGTTTTTGTTTTGTTTACAGATGTTAAGTTAAAGGAGTTTTATTCGTGACGTATAACCAATCAAATCACTCCAGAAGACAGAGCGACCACAGGTAGATAAAGGTTCAGAGCCAAAGTAGCGCCATTTTTAAATTCATTTATTACCGTAAATCAGTAAAAAATAAAATACTGATAATCAGTAAATCAGTCAGCCCACAATTACTACAATTCTACAATGTATGTCTCTTTCCTTTGACTTGTTATTTGTACAATATACGATGTATATGATGGCGTTTTTTCATACCAAAGGCTATACTATGATGTTTTCTAAGAGACATACGATGCTACTCTGTGTGTTCTGGCCCTGAGCCGCTGCACTCCTCCTCTGTTGTTTTCTGGATTGTACTCAGCTGCATGCCTTCGTCCATCCGGCCTCCGTTGACTCGTCCCGCCTGCCGTCTCTGGAGCTGAAGCTGGATTGGAACAGACCAAAGTACAGTCCAATCACGATGCCAGCTGCCTCTCAAAAGGCTCCTTCATCTGGCAGGTGGCGGCACTTCTTCTGAGGGGAAGCTGAGCTGACCCGGCAGAACTTTGGAGATGTGTTCCAGTGGTTGGTGGATGTGTGGGGAGATAGAGAGGGACCTTTGAATTGTTCAGAAAGGAAAACAGGGAACCCATTGGTAGTTTTAGTTTAGGGTGCTACTGCGATGTGTTTTTGGGCTTGAAGAGGTGAACAGGAAGAGTTTTTTTTTCGTATTGATTATCTTTTACTTTGTTCCTGGTTGGAATGCCCAACAATGTCAACATGAAGTTCACTTTTAGTTCTGTTTATTTATTTTTATTTTACTAACACCCATTTGTTTTTAACCCCCTCACATGTTGTGTTGTTGTAAACTTCCTCTTTCAAATAAATACTCGTCTAACCCTCTGGAAACCAGCGTTTGGACTTTTTTGGTGTTGCTCCTCACCTACTTCAGACAGCAGGGACATAACAACGTTTTGTGGACAAAAGGCTTTTCTATGACGTTTTTAGAGCGACATGCTATACTATGATGTTTGTTGGGCGATACGCTATACTATAGGCTTTTTTAATTGACATATTACTATGACATTTTTCTTGTTTTAGTTTTTTTTGTTGTTGTTTAGCAACATATAAGAATTTTAACAGTTTTAAAAATTACTATACTTTTTTTTGATGACATATTATACTCTGATGTTTTCTTGAATGACATATTACTTTGACAATATATTGCACTATGACATTTTTTGAACCACATATCATACATGACAATTTTAGGCAACATCCTATCATTTTGCACTTTTTGAACCACATAATAATCTATGTTTTGTTTTTTTTTCTTGCCAACATGCTGTACTATGAACTACTGGCCATACTATGTTATTCTTGAAAAGTATACTATACTATGACATTTTCTGAACTACATCCTATACTATGGCGTTTTACACAGAGTGCTTTGGTTACATGTTGATTTATAATCTAGATTTTTTTCTGTTTTGTTTTTTGACGGGATTACCACAGACCTGACCATGAACACCGTTGACACCCACCTGACGGAGACGCTGCCTAAGATCCCAAGGCTGCTTGGTCGTGGTCTTTCTGGTTCTGCTCCAGAACGCCTTCATCAACTACGTCTTCTTTTGAAGAGGCCCTCAGATGCTGCAATCTCTGACCTTAAGGAGGAACTGCTACTTTCACTCTGTAACGAGACGGCGGTGATTTTAAAGACCCAGCTCCTGGTGGCTTTGAGTGAAAGTTTAACACCCATCAAAACGGAACTACAGACAGTTAAATCTGAGCTGTCGGTCAGTATTTCAAACATCAAGTCCGACCCGGCTGTCCTAAAGCACGCTGTGGGTGAAACGGAAACTTCACTCTCCACATCACCGACGACATCGTCACACTCCAAAGCAGAGCACCTGTCTGCTGAACTTTAAAAGTGGACTATAAATGTGAAGAATGTGAGCAGCAGCAGACTGTGAGCAGCGGAACACATGTGATCAGAAAGAAGTCATTTTCTTTTTTCTTTTCTTTCTGGTTGACTTGATGCTGTCAGATGCAGATGTTGGAGCTGATTCTGATCTTTCAGGATAAAAAAGCTGCTTTTCCTTCACAGACTTTTCAGGAAACTATTCTCTCAGGTTTTCTCTGCTATTTATATTTTTATTATCTGTGATTATTTCATTATTTCTTTATTGTAAAATAAAGCTTGAGGCATAAAGACTCATTTAGTTATTTTATTCCTGAAATCTTTGATGTAGCAGAACTAAACTTCCATTTTCCTTCTTGTACTTCTGATACTAGAACTAAATGTATCTTCAACATGGATCATCTGCTTTTAATGAATCAGCAGCAACATCACAACAATAAATGAGACAATTTTCAACAAATTCATGAAACTGATGTCATTTAAAACTATCAGTCTTGTTTTAGTGTCAAATTAAAGCTGATTACTGACAACTAGAACATTAACGTTACTGTTTTAATCACATTTAAGTTTCCTGAACGTTACATTAATGTCAACCAGCCACAGTTTTATGAACTTAATGAACCACATTACAGGAACACAACACACTTCAGCTGTTTACATGAAACTCAACACATTAGCTTGATGCTACGTTAGCTTTAATCAGGTTACTACAGAGCAGCTAGCTCGGTTAGCATCGCTAACATTAAAGCTAATATTTACTATGCTAGCTTTCTTCTCTGGTCAACACACGCTGAAACAAACTCCACCAACATCTGGAGTGCATGGCACACATTACATCTGACACTAAAGCTGCATATAAAGTGCATTAAAAGCGGCACCGATAGGAAAATAAACATTTACTTACTGAACAATCAGAGTCCTTTCAGTGTCTGCTGGTAGAATCAGCCGAAGGTAGAAAACTGGTTAAAACAAGCCAACGGGCAGGAAAACTGTCTGTGGAAAATGTTCTGCTGCTCCACCGATAAATAAACCAGCAGTTATTATATCAGAATTAATCCAAATGAGGAGAGCAGAGTCTCTGCTGCCTCCTCCATAGGACCTGTCAATCATTCCGGACCGGACTGCCAATCAAGTAGTCCCGCCCCCAGGCTTCGCAAAACTTTAACGCTCTATAAAAAAATCAATATTGTTTTATTTTAAGATCGGCCACCTGATCTCTCATTCTGACCATGTAAACTAACGAAAAAAATTATATACAGTCTATGCACCGTACTCTGTTTGGCTTCACACTTGATGACCACTTCCGGTCTCAGAAAATGAAAAAACGGACCTTTTGTCGTTTCTGTCTCTTACTGATTTTACTTTTTTGTTATTCTAAATATAAAATGACAATTAAAGCATTTTTAAAATTTCGTATATCCCTTTTTGATCATGAAAACGAAAAACGCCTTGTATTTCAATTTTAATTTTTGTATTTTAAAACGAAAATCAAATAACCACTCGTTTTTTGTTTTTCAATACCCGTTTCAGAACGGAAAATCCAATTTACAGATGGACCTTGACATGCGATAAATCCACACTTGACTCACACACTACTTTCTATTAAATAACTCAGAAAGCCTTGGAGTCTTGCCAGTCTTTTCTTCAGGAGGAAATGACATCATGTGGAGCAGGTCATGTGATCAGGAATTAACACACTTCCTTGAGAGGTGTTTTTGTAATGGGTAATTTAGTTGAAAGTGATTTCTCGGACACAGATCCAATTTGTTATTTTCCATATAAAATTTGATGTATTGCCAAAAAAGAAATATCTGTCATGATTATCTCAACTTAATAAAAAGAACACAATCAAAACAATGTTTGAATAAGCTCTTTTTATTATTGTTTAGATAATTAGAAGGTGGTTGTTATTAAATTTGGACAGTTATTTAGTTGACATTTTAGTGATATCCAGTCATTTTTTATTAATAAGCGATTGTTTCCATATTAAAGAACTACAGAATTTGTAAAGACATGATCATAATGAACATAAAAAACATTAGTTTTTAACTTTTAATAAAAATGTATGCAAGACATATCACATGGACTTCAAAAGTCCCTCAATTATATATTGACCCAGCTACAATAAAAACATGCTGCTGACACTTAAATGATATCATATACCAAACCAGTTCTTTTACTTTAATTTTCATTTCAGATTTTAACTGCATTCACTGCACTTTTACTCGTAAAGCGTATTTTTATATTATTGTATTGGTACTTTTACTTAAGTAAAGCCTCTGAATACTTCATCCATCACTCTATATATGTCATACAAACATACACAGAGAAATAAAGTTGTAACTTGGGGAGTTTCTTTTTAAAACCCCTAAATGTTTTTGAACGATGTGTGTGGTTAACCACTAGAGACGCTCATCAGCAAAAAGATAAATCTTTATTTGCAAAGTAATTGTGTAAAACGGTGTTTACTACATGAACTAAATGAGATGAGACAGCAACATTTAACTGGTGGAGTCCTGTTTCAGAGTGGCACAGGTCTGAAGAATGACTCATGATCTCACGCAAGATTTAAAAAAATGAAATATTACTGGCCTGAAGCTTTCCCTCCCTCAGCGGGTTCCTCCACCGTTTCGAAGCTCGTAAATTTCAGTCACCTTTACGGTTAAATCTCAGCAGTGCAACAGAATCTCTTGGCTGATGTTACTGGAGCTGCTCTGTGGTCACCATGAAAACACTGCAGTTATAACAAACAGCTGAATGTACATGAGCCAGGCTTATGTTGAAATACGTGCTTTTTCACACTTCATAAAAGAATCTCAGTAGGTAATGTTATGGACTTTTGCCTTCATGCAAACTGTATTAGTGACTGAAATAAAACCTAAAAATATGCTTTTGTTATTGAGAGAGAAGGAAGCTGTATTGGACATAAATGTGCAACCAAAATCCTGCAAATTTGTCTTGCAGTGTCACTTTTACGAAACTAATATACCCATTTGACACAGTATTTGCTCCAATCCTTCTCAGCAGATGGATTTTGCACAGATGTAATGAAATTTCCATTTTTTTGGAGTACTTTTCATCCACATTGGCTTAAAAATGTAGCTATTTAGCATGTATTTGCCTATAAAAATGAATATCTGACATCAGATATGTGCACAAACTGACTACAGTGAAGAAAATTTGCATCTTTAAACATTTGGTGCACAAATAATCATGTTTGCCATCCTTCAGTGACCCTTTGTTACTCTCTAAACTAGTTGCTTCTGGCTTCTTACAACAGTTCATGAAGTAGCGTGCATAAATTAAATGTTTTAAATCGATTTCCCCTTCCTTCCAATTAAGTAGCAATAAGCATTAACCATCCCTTCTTTCAACCTTGATAACTGGTATCAACTCAGGCTAGATTCAAGCTGTCTGTTCTCTGAAAAGGCCTGTAGATGGCAGCAAGTATTCAGCATTTCTGAGCAGCCTGGTGTCCTCAGCTGAACAATCAAACCTGATTTTTGCTCCTCTGGGATTAAATTCATTAGGTCTGTTTGGTTAAGGGCACAGATCAAGTTTCACCACCGAGGCTATCAAACCCTGAGCAATCCTGAAAGCTGAGCCTAAGTCAACACTCTGAGGTCATCTCATGTGCTTAATACTCATGGAGAATATGTTATTTTGTAATTTTATTGCAGCCGTTAAGCGTCCGAGTTTCTTGACAAATACACCTGACAGTTTCCCCATGATTTCATCAACATTGAAAATAAATTTGTCAATTGTGACACAGCATTCTTGTAATTTCTCAGAATGACAAAGCACGTGAGAAACTGTAGTGAGGAAAGGGGATAAAAATCAGGTTACATACGACGTGGTGGGGTGTAAAATATTGCTCGTATTTAGGCGATGTGAGAGCGACCCCTGAAGTCTGCATTACATTAGGTGGAGGGCAATCATAAAAATGCTACACACAGAGAGAATTATGTTTTTTACGAGTCCGGGCCTCTGACTTCCAGTTTTTTGGGAAATCATAAACTTACACAAACATTAAAAAGTGGTCAGAAAGTGGATGTCATTGAAAGGCCACCATTATGAGTAGATAAGATTTTATTACGTCTCTCGATGCAATTAAATGCGATTTATTGTGAGTCATAAAGAGGATGTGGTTTATTACAGGAATTGCTCCACTTTTTTTTGTCAAACCACCTGAAACGTGTGAACAGGCAGAAAAATGGGGGAAAAATGAAATAAATGCACTGATGTAACACATATTCATCTTAAAGTCTGGAGCAAACGTTAATCATGAAGAAGGACTAGATATGTTGACATCCTTATGGTGCGGCCTAAATCCCCTGTGAGTGGGCCTGAAGCCTGGAGTGTGTGTTTGTGTTGAGGGTCAGAAAAACAGCATTACAAATGAGGCCAGTGGGCCAGGAAATCCTTCAGGTTCACATGGTGCGTAGACGGTCCTCACGTGCAAACAAAGTGTATCAGGGTGGGCGGGGAGACCTGGATTTTTACAGCGCAATTAGGCCAGAAAACACTAAGTTATTCGTTCAAGTTTCCAAAGAAAAATAAGCTCTCAAGTGTGGACATTCCTCACATGTCAAATGTACAGTATAAAAGAGATTTGAGAAGGCTGTACAATCACAGTGTGCAGCTGCTTTCACTTGTTTTCAGAGGAAACTTTAAATTAAAAGTGCAACATTTTAGAAAATATGATTATTTGCTTTCTGACTTCAGAGACAAGAAGATTGATACCACTTGTGTCTGTACAGTAAATATGAAGCTTTCTCTGGCTTGGCATAGCACAAAGTTACAAAGAAGCAGAGGGTGGTGTTGGCCCTGTAAAAGATAACTAAACCGCAGTGTTGGGTAAAAGTATTGTACCGTTACTAGTTTTACGACATTTTTCAACAGAATGGCGTAGTCAAGTTGCTTGTCAGTAATACGTTAGCATTCACACAAGCTTTTTTTTGAAGATTTTTTAGCCAAAAAGCATAAAAGCCACAATGTTACCAACATAGACAAATAATTAGTGCATGCAAATGGGGTTGTGTTCACGTGAAGAATCTACATGAACACCCACCTTGGAAGCTTATTAATTACCAAATTGTTAGTTATTATATTGTAACTTCAGATGTATCAAGTTTTTCTTTGGGATTTTAAAATGTCTGCAGTAAATATTCCTATCTGTTCCTTTTCATTGTGGCTTTGCATTCACTACATTCCATTACCCGCTTGTTAGCTTGCTAAATGGTGAGCCTCAGTGGTTTCTAAACTCTGACTGTAAAGTTCACATTGCCGTTGCCTTACAGCGGTGTTGTCGTGACTTATGGCTAATATTAGTTGGTGTACATAACCTCCCATGTTGTAATTACAAGACCATGACATCCATTTAAAGATGGCAACAAATGCATAGCCCAGTGCTTCTGTTCAACAGCACTTCTATGTGACTGTGGTTTCATGAAGCAGTTCTCATTCAAACTGTTCCTTTGGATCATACACACCAAATACTGCCACCTTCATGTCTTTCTCACAGACTGTACAGGGTGCAAATTCTTCATTTTTTGCTCGAACAGTTAATCAATTATACATTGTGTTACTATCTAATACATTTTTCTGCCATTTTCAGAACTTGCAGATTATATGTTCATTTTACTCATTTTTCCACTGGGCGAAACAAGCGGAAGAAGTTTACATGTATGCAGTTTATTTGTGTTGTAAAGCTTCTTTTAATTAACTTTAAATGCTTTCTGAGCTAATTACACTTTCCAAGGTGCTTGCCTAATGCTACGAAGTTGGCAATCAACACTCAAAAAACAAATGGGTAAAAACAGCAAACGGTCGCATGATATATTGTTTCACTAAGATGTAATCCTACACAACCTGTGAAATCTAAATATTTTTTCTTTTTTTTTTGCATTTTTTGGTGACAGAGAACAAAAAAAAATCAAGATAAAACAGGATAATTAGGCAGTTTTTGTGATGCTGGAAGGACTTTGACACCTTTAGACAGAACCAAGCTTGCAGATTCCCCTGTTTAGGGTCTGTGTGCTCACCTAAATAAACCAGCTGCTGGTGGTAGCCTCATTTTTATTAAGCAGATATGAGAGTAGTATTGATCCTCTCACTGAGCTGTCAGCAGAAATCAAGTGCAATTTGCCAAAATGTCAAGCTTTTCCTTGAAAGACCTACTGTAAGCTTATAAATTGTGTAAAAAAAAATGTTTTAAAAGCCTGAGGTAAAGAGAGACGCTGTTAGTTAATAACTCCTGCCGCTCATGAATTTTTAGTTAGGTGCTCATGCTGCTCTGTGCATCTGTTTCCATTTAGAGACCTACAGAGAGATTAAATGAGTGTGGAAATGTAATGGATCTCACATGTATGGAGAGGCCCATTTACATCCTGTAATTGTGTTGTGTTTATTCAAACGCTGACATAAAGCACAGGTCCTGGAGCTGAGAAGACACATAAATACAGTATTTACAGTGCATAAGACGCATGCTAAAGTTCATTCTTCTGAAGGGCCTGCGAACATTAGAATACATCAGCTTCTAAAGTGCACAAAGCAGAGTCAAACTGAGGCAAAATATAAGCAGAGATGCACACTGTGTGAATGCACCAGTGCACGCTTTTGCACAAAGAGATAGCTTACGCTGTCTGACTGCAGGGTCATCAATAGATTCCTGTAGCATCAATCTTTGTTGTTTAAACAGATGGCAGCGGCACCAAAGAGCTTGCGCTGTGCCTGATTGAATGCTTGATAGGAAAACCCAGAGGAGTCTGTGTCAGAGGCCACAGGGGCCAGTAGATTCTAAGCACATTAACATTCCTGAATAAATAACCCCAGGGAATGTTATTGTGGAGACGTTAAACAGGATTTTCCTCCCAGAGCTCAGGAGAAAGGCCAGGCATCACTCCGGCATCTCCGTTGCCCCAAGTTAGGAAGGAGCTGAAGGAACCAGCACCAAGAAGAAGAGATTTTTAAAGCCCTTACATCTGATCCCTCCTCAGAAAGCATTTAAATCCCAGAAAAGTGATGCAAGTTGCAACACATGAAGGAATTCTGGTTATTTTGGCTGGATATCCATCGTGGTAAAGGCTTGTTTTACCATTTCTTTTGATATTGTTCATCTTTATGTCTCTGTACATGACACAGCTGAATAATTTCAGCAGCAGTAAAAAAAAAAAAAAAAAAAAAATTATATTCTCTTTCTACATATCCATGCAATGGCAGTAGTGTCTGTAAAATTTTCATTCTGGGTTTCAAATTTCATTCTACAACACCTATGTTGTTAATATTGAACTTTCAGAAGGACATATAAGGGTTAAAGGTATAAGTTCTGTTGAACTATGTGACATTTCCTACTGTTTTCTCTAATACATTTAATATTATTTTAAACATTTCTGGACCTATATGCTGGCTTTATATTTATGTTGGCACCATGGCTCCACATGGAAAAGAATTCCCAGACGAATTGAAAAATGTGTTATGAGACATTCAGAAGATGGATGGAAGGAAGCAGGATACAGGAAGTTCAGTGACCAACTAAAAGTCAGCCAAAACAGCTGCTAATCAGAGCTGCAGCACCATCCGCCTAAAATGACACCATGGACATCGCTCTAGTTGCGTATTATAGCTCTGAAAAACAGAAATCCATGTGCTTCAGACTTCAGTAGAAATGAAGAGTTTCTGTGACAGCTCAGACGGTGTTAAGGACACTACATGACCTTTATCTGTATGGGTGGCATTAAAGAAATAATTGCATGCTCTTTAACACAGAACTGCAAGACAAAACTTGGCCAAAATACACGAAACAAAGCCTGGAGTGCAATGCAAGCACATTCTCTGGTGAAATGAGACCAAGATACGTTTGTTTGGCTCAAACAAGATCCAGAGTGTTTTGTATGAATCTAGCCAGGACAACCACAATGAACGCACAGTCCTGACAGTGAAGCACGGTGGTGGGAGTGTGATGATTTGGGGCTTCAGATGACATTTGTAGAAGTCTCCACGAACGCCTGTGGATAAACCAAAACACTGTCTGACGAGATGACTCTCAGTCTGCAGAAACTTGGCAGAAGAGGCATATAGCAAGATAACAATCCGGTGCTCACTGCCAAAATCACAGAGTTCTTAAGGAAGTAAATGGTGAAAACTAAGATCTGGACTAGTGTGTTGCCTGACTTGATTCCAATAGAACTCTTGAAGGGTATTTTGAAGAGAAATATAGTAAATCAGCTTCTCCAGCAACGAGCCGCTGAAAAAACAGTCTCGAAGGATGAGGATGAGGATTGAATCTGCCATCCATAATAAAGGTGGACATACAATGTACTGAAAAAACAAAAGACTTGAATGTGAGAAATGAATGCTGTATTGACATTCGTTGCATTGAGGGGCTGTGGGGCCTGTATTTTTAATATAATGTATCTAAACTACCAGAATTGCTGTCAATATTGGCCTCAAGAATCCAGTACTGGATGGCTCTACCACATTCAACAATGCAAATTTAGTTGCAGAACAAGTATATTAGGCACTGTTTGCACATCATAACACGTAATCTGACTTTCCACCGCTCCTATATTTAAGTACCCATGGAAACCAACAGGTATTCGAATGGCATCTGACTCATCCAACATAATTACATTTTAAATGTCAGGCTGCATTATAAAGTGCTACTGTGGCCTCTTCCACCTTCTCCTCCCTCTCACTGAGTCACATTAGAGTCATAATTAATATCCATTATTGTATTGCAAGAGCATCAGCGCATCAGACATATAAATAAACTGTCCATTGAACAACACAAACACTTATCAGTGCATATAGATCTACATTAAATATGTATAATAGCTCACTCAAATTACATGAGCAATAATCAATGCTACATACATGTACTCAGGATAAAGGAGGCTACACTAATAGATGTAAAACCACAGAAACATTGATTAAGCTCTAAATCGATATTGCTACACAGACCGAAAGTGAGTCAATCTTCACTGCATCTCATTTTAAGAGGCATCACTGTCCCCTCTCCTGCTTTTTGAAGCTGCATTAATTGATTTTTTTGTGGCCACTCTTGGGCAAAGCAACATTAACATGCATTTGGAGTTATCTGCTGAATGTAAGACCAATAAGCTCTGTTTTACTCTTCCTGAGGGAAATATCTGGCCGTTTAGTTGCTAAACTTTTGCCTGTGGAGTCCATTAGCTTTTTAAGGGATTTTTCCTGCAACCAGCTGTAAAGACAGCAGTAAAGTAAACAGTAATTTTGTGGGTCTTAAAACCAAAACGATCGGCTAAAAGATGCTAAATCGCTCCATAGAGCTGAAGGATATTTCCAAGTCAGGTGAACTTCTTGTCAGGGTTTGTGACCTCTTTGACATCACATATGGTAATGTACCAACAACTTGGATTAGTTCGGGTCATTAGGGCAGATTGAGGAAACCACTTAGTATTTATCTGTTTATTTTTTGATATTGGCAATTACTTCCATATTCAAGGCCTAAATCGTCATCCTGTGATTTTAAATTGTATCACGGTAGTAATGTGAGTCAACAGCCTGCACTTTCATTTGCCAAATGTGCTACCTAGTCAGCATTTAGAGGATGATTCTGAAAGTTATTTTAAACCACATCATGAATTACGAAGGCGAATATGAGCATTGAAATCCCAGCTAAGGGTTGTTTTCCCTCCAAAGCCATTACATTCAACCTATTCAACTACCAGGAGTCACTTTATTGAGAGTTGTAAGTGCAATCGTCCTGCAGAACAACAACATTGCTCTGCAGTCCTTCAGTCTCCTGCTGCCTGGGTTGTCGGATTTCTAATTCTGCCCTCTAATCACCATTAAACGACCTGTCAAACAGCAGAGGAGCAGATTCAAATTGAGGGTTCCACAATAAAATGCAATTGCTCTACTTGTGCTGGGAACGTCTGTTCTTGCCAAACCCCTGACGATCTCTCCCCCTCACCCTCCCTGTGCATGTTGTGGTGTTGGAGACGCCTGGGGAGGATTCAGAGCCTGCTGATAGGATTCCTCTGGATCGGCCTGGAGCTCTGTTATAGTGCAGCTTGGTGCTTTCTGAGATAGCAGCCGTCCACACTCCTGCTCCCCTGGTGAATCACACATTCCTGATGTTAGAGGTCAGCACTGAGGGACGACCGCAGACTTCCAGAGACATTGATGACTGCATGAATTATAGCTGAGCTTAATTAGGTGATTTTTCTCTTTAAGGCCAGCGAAGGCTGTCTGTAAGTGATCTTCCTCCAGAGACATGTATTCATTGCCTGAAAGGTCACCACTGAGCGGCCGCCGAGTGACATGAGAAAGAAAGTGAGCGAGGTCAAAAAGCCTCTGGCCAGGCGCCAATGGAAATACAGGTTTCTGTGAGAATGAGTACCTGAGATTTAATCACACGGGGAAAGTTGAACCCCGTCTTCCTCTTTGTTTCTTTTTCCTCTTTTCTCCAATTTTTCTGTCCTGTCTCATGCTTCCCCCTTCTACTGTTACTCTGGTTACCGGCTAAAAAACACACGAGGCCCCATAAGAGGGGATCTGGGAGTTTTTCACCTTCCTTACACTGAACATGAGAAACACTGACACGAGTGACAAATTAAATCTTTACTATCTCTATTTAATCATCGTGTATAGGAATGGGTAAACACAAACCCTCCTCTATGTGGCGATGACGCAGCCTCTTTAGTGATAGCGACCACTGTGACCAGCCTCCATGTGCCTCCTGAGATACTGAACATGAGGCAGGAGAAGATAAAAAGCCCCCACCGGAGAGATGTTGCTGTGCACTCAGCAAAATGGCTGCCAGCTCCAGGTGAGCATATGGCGAGCATCAGAGCATGCTTGCGATGTTTGATGAAGTCAATGTTTGTGTTCCGTCAGCAGTATATTCTTCTTGGCCCCTTTCCCATGGGGCTCCTTCAGACACATATGGAGGTAATTTGCTCGAATTCTTCGGCAGAGAGAGAAATAAGAGGGAGAAAATGGCCTTGGGATTTTGGGCTTGGAAATCAGTTTGAGAGATTGGGATGGGGATGGGGGGTTTCTGTGAGAAGTGGCTTTTAAAGAGATTCAAGTAACATGCTAGCGTGCATTTAGAGATTTTATGGAAGTTACTATACTGTACTCTACTTAGCAGAAAAATATATGAAAACTCCCACGAGGAGACCTCAACAACACACTGTCACGTTTTGATATGACTTCTTTTCTCCTTCTGTTTAAGCAGCTAATACCGTAAAGTTTGACCTGATGTTGCTACAATAAAAAATTAGTCAATAAATTACCACATTTACAAGAGTCCTGCATCTGGGGAGTATTGCCTGTTCAGCAAATGAGATGATAAAAATATTTAGTATTGTGCAACATAATGTGAAAGTAAAAACTGTCCAAAGCCACAGGGACATCAAATTCAAAGGGATCATCCTCTGAGAACCATAAAATGTCACAATTTTAAAAAATAATGTATATCTAGCAATACATTTTTGGCATTTTGTGTTTTAAAATCCCTCTGATTAGAGGAAATCTTGCAGAGATTAAACTGGAAACGTTTCATCCTCCAGAGAGCATGAATGATAAATGTGTTGAAAGTCAGCTCCATAAATGTCCCGTGATCTTGAATTCGCCGGGGTTCACAAATAACTATATACTTTTTTCTTCTTTTATAAAAATGTAGCAATTTTTACTGTATACATTGTGAAAAGAAATAGAAGCTGTTACTTAAACATTCAAAGGTCAATAGGGAATATTGGTGCAGGGATTTTTAAAATTTAATTGTAAGTTTGACTACTACAAAATAGGTTATGGAATCACCAAATTCAACAGGGATCTCCCACTGGGGAGCATGAATGCATTTAACAAACATGATTTTCATCCTTCTGTATTGTCTAATGCAATATCTTGGTGGGAAAGGGACATTTTTGGCCTAAGACGGTTCTAAAAGGAAGATTAAACTCAAAAGAAATTATCCTCTGGAACCATTTAAAAAGCTTTTAAAAAATTATGGGAATTTTTTTTTTAAGTCTCTTGTTTAAAATTTGTCTTGTTTGTGATGCGAGAGGAAATAATATGGTAATCCGACCTGTGGATTTCTTCTAATCCCAAAGTCATTCTTTATCCTCTGGGGTTAATACATATCCACTAAAACACATCTGGAAATCCAGCTGTTAGTTTTCTGGGTGCTTTGTCATATAACAAAGTTTGTTAGCAAAATATTTTGACAGATGATGGAACTATTCATTATGAATGACAAGGGAGGACAACATTAACTCAGTCCTCAGAATATCAAAACAAAATGTATGATGAAATTTCTAAATTTCAACCCGCAAAGGAACACCTAATCCTTCAGTTTTTCACAAACATTTAAAATCTCCAATTTCAGAGATATTGAGTTTTCCTGGCTGGGAAAGCTGTCAAACAAATGTATCTGAGTAAAAAGGACAGTATTTGCTTCTGCACTATAGCAAAGTAATATATCTGGGTAAGTGTGATCAGTTACATTCCACTATTGGGGATTAGGATGCTTTGAGAACCATGAAAATCAAGGAAAAAGTTAACATCAGTAATTGTTTCCAAGTAGTTGTTCTTGTTGGGTTTTTTAGTGACCAATAGTCTGGCCAACATTACCATCTTTAAGTGCTGCCACCAGCAATAAAATGCATTATAAAAAGAGATGTTTGGTGGTGTGACTTGTATGGACTACATGAGATGTTTTGCACAGTTTTGAGCTGGAGAACCTTCAGGAAGTAGTTTCTGTCAACTGTCAACAACATGTTGTGCAATAACAATCCAAACCCTAATCACCCTCTACATTCAGTGTACGCTAGATGGTTTCAGGCAGAGACTCCCAGTCTGTTCAACCCTGTTCCTCTCTCTATACATGATGTTAGAACGGTTGTGATGTGGCCTCCCTCTTGATGTTTACATTCTCCAGACACAGGGGAGGACAAAGAGAGAAAAAAGGAAAGAGAGAAACAGCCAGAGAATTACTTGCAGCTGCAGTAGTGAGACCAAAAGTCCTCCAAGACTAAGAGCTTCTGGGCACGGACACAACATATTATGGCTAACATTAGGGCTCAGAATGTTTTTTATGAGGGGCGTTTGCATGGATTGTGTAAGGATGAGCGAGGTGCAGATAAAGGAGACTTACATAACATGTCAAAGGCCTGCTGTCTTTACGTCGCTTTTTCTCAGGCGAGCCGAGCTAAACATTTCCAAGCGTTGGATGTTCTTGTAAACAGCGAGTGCAGAGGGATTAAAGACGTCTCTGTGTATCTGTTTGCGTTGATATTGACAGTCCTGGAAATGGACTGTGTGCCAGAGGCTAAGAAAAGAAAAACTCTCAGAAAGTCAGAGAACTTGGCACGGCTCAAAAGCCGAGGTCTCCTGGGGAGGC
>NC_072775.1:21151117-21315017 GCF_022539595.1 Amphiprion ocellaris
GCAACTCGAGATCCAGAAGTTGGAGAGAGTTAGCTTTAGCTGAGCCAAAGAACATGTGGGACGCTAACGTAGCAAACATTTCAGACTATTCTCTGTGAATTCTGAGAAATAATTTCCTATTTAATGACAGAGCTACACATCTTAACTCAGTGTCATTAAAACAGACTCTAATTCAGTGTCATCCATCCATATTAAAGTGCAGTTACCCAAAATGTTTGTTGCATGAGCTCCAACAAAACCTGTCCAGGTAGAAGGCCACTTTGACAAACAGGAAGTGGAAGATTCCAAGCAGATTTATAGAAGGGGGAACCGGACTGTACTAAGTGTCATCGAGTATAGAGGGGTGTTTTGTGGGTTTTTAAGGCTGATAATGATTATTAGTGAGACATTTGGAGTCGATATTCATTTGCAGTAAATGAAAATATTTAAAATCTTGGAGTTAAACTTAGAAGAACACAAACTTTAACAGAAAAATTTGTTGATACGTTTTTGTTTTGTTTACAGATGTTAAGTTAAAGGAGTTTTATTCGTGAAGTATAACCAATCAAATCACTCCAGAAGACAGAGCGACCACAGGTAGATTAAGGTTCAGAGCCAAAGTAGCACCATTTTTAAATGTATTTATGACCATAAATCAGTAAAAAATAAAATACTGATAATCAGTAAATCAGTCAGCCCACAATTACTACAATTCTACAGTGGATGTCTCTTTCCTTTGACTTATTTGTACAATATACGATGTATATTATGGAGTTTTTTCATACCAAAGGCTATACTATGATGTTTTCTAAGAGACATACTCTGTTTGTTCTGGCCCTGGGCCACTGCACTCCTCCTCTGTTGTTTTCTGGATTGTACTCAGCTGCATGCCTTCGAACCATCCGGCCTCCGTTGACTCGTCCCGCCTGCCGTCTCTGGAGCTGAAGCTGGACTGGAACAGACCAAAGTACAGTCCAATCACGATGCCAGCTGCTTCTCAAAAGGCTCCTTCATCTGGCAGGTGGCAGCACTTCTTCTGAGGGGAAGCTGAGCTGGTCCAGCAGAACTTTGGAGATGTGTTCCAGTGGTTGGTGGATGTGTGGGGAGATAGAGAGGAACCTTTGAATTGTTCAGAAAGGAAAACAGGGAACACATTGGTAGTTTTAGTTTAGGGTGCTACTGTGGTGTGTTTTTGGGCTTGAAGAGGTGAACAGGAAGAGTTTTTTTTTTCCGATTGATTATCTTTTACTTTGTTCCTGGTTGGAATGCCCATCAATGTCAACATGAAGTTCACTTTTAGTTCTGTTTATTTATTTTTATTTTACTAACACCCATTTGCTTTTAACCCCCTCACATGTTGTGTTGTTGTAAACTTCCTCTTTCAAATAAATACTCGTCAAACCCTCTGGAAACCAGTGTTTGTACTGTTTTTGTGTTGCTCCTCACCTACTTCAGACAGCCGGGACACAACAACGTTTTGTGGACTAAAGGCTTTTCTATGACTTTTTTAGAGCGACATGCTATACTATGATGTTTTCTGAATGACATGCTATACTATGATGTTTTCTGAATGACATGCTATACTATGATGTTTTTAGAGCGACATGCTATACTATGATGTTTTCTGAATGACATGCTATACTATGACGTTTGTTGGACCAAAGACTATACTCTGACGTTTTTGGAGCGACATGCTATACTATGGACATTTTCTGGACCAAAGGCCATACTATGACGTTTGTTGGGAACATGCTATACTATAGGCTTTTTTAATTGACATATTACTACGATGTGTTTTTTGTTTGTGTTTTTTTGTTTTTTAGCAACATATAATAATTTGAACAGTTTTAAAAATTACTATACTTTTACTTGTGCAATGAAATATTATTCTTTTTTGGCAAAGGCCATGTTTGATTACATATAGGCTATTAAATAAATGTTTATTAAAAACTTAAAAGCATTAAAAAATAATAACCAACTTAGGCATTTACTGAGTCACTAAAATAGTGTAGAGTGTACCTCCACATCAACATTATTATAAGCATCCTCTGGTAAATTCACAGCCATATACTGTAGGAAATCTAGCTGATCTCATCATGATGTACACTTACCATATGGACTTCAGGAGATGATTAGGTGATGATAAACTGTGACCTGCTGGTTGGGTTCTCTCTGTTCTCATATTTCCTCCATGTTTGTCTCCTGATGCTGCCTTACTTCAGCCAGTCCATGAGCAACATAAACACAGTTTGCCTTGTAGCCATTGCCAGGGGTTCCACTCTTCCCACTCCAGTCTGTACATTTGCAAACGTTTTTGCTTCTTTAGACGTAGTGGAGTTTCAGGTGTAGACATTTTTAAACGTGCGGGTGCAGCAGCGTCTGTAACCTGGCAACCAGAGACAGGACCGGACAGGACCGGACACACAGAGACGTCTGAAGTCTGTCCACTGGACCTGGCATCGGGTCCTCGCTACAAAGGTCCTACGAAGATGAATTTGGCTGCCCTTAATATTTCCTGTGTTTTATTATATTCATTATGCAGTTTTGATGAGTGTGTGACAGACGTGTACGGGGCATTTACGAAAATACGGAACAACTTGCGTCCCGTATTGATTCAATACGGGACGCAACAATTAATTGTCACATAAAGGACGTTTCCGTATTTTAAGGGTCGGGTGGCAACCCTACAGAGCAGTGTAAAGAAACTGGTCACCTAGCAAACTGAATTAGTCTAGGTAACACTTTGTTTATTATGTGTGTTTTCTGCTCAAGTTAATGTCCTGGTTTGATTCATTTTAAATTATTCCTGATCTTGAAAGGTTTCAAACTGTGCAGTCAAAGTAGTTACAACTGTGAGCGAATAGCTTGAAACGAACTGCCCTAGACTGCTCTGTTCATAGCCCACCATTCTTTCACAGCTATATCAAGAGTTATTGTGCAATGATAGATAAATGCAGCCCATTTTTCAACTGTTTCCTGTTTAGTATGCGTATCCTCCTCTTAATTTGTTCTAAAAGAAATGTCTAATGAGGCAGTCTAGTCTTTCAGTCAGGTTAAGTCATTTTTCCCATTGGTGGTTTGCATTATATAGCTTTGTTTTTCTCTGTTCTAGGAACTATTGTTAAATCATCTTTATGTGAGACTTTGTTCTCGTTTGGAGCATATTCTCGGATGCATGCCTCTGGATCTGGACTTCTTAGAGTTCACTTGCACACAAGAACTTGTGTTTTTAAATGCTTTATCTAACCAAGTAGAAGTTTGTCCAGCTATTTTAAATGCACTGACACAGCTACACCATCTCATCAGCTCAGAAAAAGAAAACAGGAATCAGTACATTGCAACTGTGCACTCAGAGAGAGGAGCAGCTGGGTGACAAAGAATGGTCACATCCCCAGAGCACCTTTGTAACTTACTGGAACTTAATATGTCTGTCCCATGTATAGATAATGGTATCTGTGAAATATTAGCTGAGTATGTCAAATACTTTTAGATTTTTTTCAGTGGACCGTAGACCTAGTTTCAGTATTTTTTTTCTCACATTCAAATTTGAGGCTATATATATTATATATGATATCTCAAGAATAATTCAAGATAAAAGCCTAAAATTTTCATTTATTTGTCTTGCTAACATAAGCATATCAGACTGCTATTAAATACAGCGGTGGAAAAAAGTTTTTGGACACCTCATACATTTGTGAAATATTGCATTAAGAATCCCTCTGAGGTCTTCAAATGCAATTTCTATTAGTTCAGTCACAGCCATAATATGAAACAAATCCTAAAAAAGTCAATAAAAACTAGAAATTCATTGGTTCCTTAAAAATAAGAAATTTTGAGTATTGGGTCATTTTGGTAGAATTTAGTTTTGTTAGTCATGTCAACAATAAACAAAAAAAAGCATCATTTGTGTCTGTCTAATGCAGTCACACCTTTTGAAACACAAAAGACTTTCCAACAAATATTTCACAATAATATTTGAGATTGTGGAAAATTTTCAAGGTGCCTGAAAACTTTTTTCCACCACTGTATCTGTCAAAGCATGAAAATTTGCCATTGGAAAAATGCCACTATCTCCAGAACGATATATGTGGTCATGGTTCCATTATGCCAATGTCATGGTAATGACTGGATGCAGGGCTAATTTACAAAGAAATTACACAAAACAACATGTCAGGTTTCGAAGACTGGACTTTTCATAGACCACTTCATTTTTTTCATATTTCAACTCACCCATAATCTGAGATTATTGATCTACTTGTTCAGTATTATAGATTATTCATCATTGTTCTGAGATAGTGAAAAATATTTTTTGCTCTGACAGTATTTGGCATACAATATATATATATATATATATATATATATATATATATATATATATATATATATATATATATATATATATATATATATATACTGTCAGCCTATAAATAAAGCCTATATATATATATATATATATATATATATATATATATATATATATATATTTATAGGCTGCTGTTTTGTAATATTGCAATGGATTTTCATCCCATTCACCAGTGAGAAAATAAAGTCAGTACAGTCCAGTTCATTTTTTACTCCTGCTTTAATGCTGTGATTGCATGTATTGTTCACCAAAAATATTCTTAACTTCAGATACTTTAAATGTATGGCAGAAACACGCATACTTGAGCCAGATAACCTGTCAGGTGAGTTGGGAGAACAGGTAGGGGAGGGAATCCAAAAGTGCACTTAGTTTTGTCAGTCAAGTAAAACTAACTAGAGAACAACACCTAACATATCTTGACTGACAAGTGCAAATACAGGCCAGGATGTCAGTCTTAAATGATGCGTAGTCCTTGTAATGTCCTGGGATGTGTAAGGTCTCATAGCAGGTGGAGGCTGTCAGGTATCTGCCATTCACTACTTCTGAGGAGAGAGTTCTTGGTAGAGTCTCTCATCCAGTCCAGAATTTCACCAGACTGGTCAGTTCAGACGGTGTTGCTATGGAGTGGATTAAAATTGATTAAATAAATGGCTACAACAAATGATCAAAAACAATCTAGGGTACGCATACTAAACAGGAAACTGTTGAAAAAATGGGCTGCATTTATCACTATCATTGCACAATAACTCTTGATATAGCATGCTGTGGTCGGCTATGAACAGAGGAGTCTAGGGCAGTTCATTTCAAGCTATTCGCTCACAGTTGTAACTACTTTGACTGCACAGTTTAAAACCTTTCAAGATCAGGAGTAATTTAAAATGAATCAAACCAGGACATTAACTTGAGCAGAAAACACACATAATAAACAAAGTGTGACCTAGACTTATTCAGTTTGCTAGGTGACCAGTTTCTTTGCACTGCTCTGTGACTTAACTGCATTTTCGGGCGCATAAATCACACTTCCACCCATTTGTGCGTTTATAAAATTGTTACTCAACTACCCAGCTGCAGAACGTGCTGTCTGTATGACCTCATTACTGTACTAGCGCGGCTAACGCTGTATTAGCGTCGCTAGCGCTGTATTAGCGCGGCTAGCGCTGTGCTAGCGCGGCTAACGCTGTATTAGCGTCGCTAGCGCTGTATTAGCGCTGCTAACGCTGTGCTAGCGCAGCTAACGGCATGCATTACAGCTTACTGACTCTCACAAAAACAAACCACATACAGGACAAAAAGGATTAATACACTCACTGAAGCGCCGTCGTTCATGCTGGGAGCCCTGGTTGACCCCGGTCTTGTGAGGTGAACCGTCTGCGTCACATGACCGGAGGAGCGCCACGTGATTGGCTGGGCGTTGGTTCGATTTTGGCCAGGATCGATTGTTTACGCCTGAGTCCCCCGGATGTGAACAGCGAATTTTTTGACAGCGAATTTTGAACATTGAATTTTTTGATGGCGAATTTTGAACATTGAATTTTTTGATGGTGAATTTTGAAGACATTGAATTTTTAACAAGTTTTTAGAATTTTGATGAGCTAAATTCAGGCATAAAAAATTCACATACGTAATTTTGATGCAAAAAAAAATTCAAAGTAAGAAATTCAGCAGCTTTTAAAATTCAGAATCTGATGAGTCTGATTTGCTTCCATAAACCTACAGTTTGAGTTTCAGTGTCATGAAAGTGACTCTTTCAACCAGCTAGATCACCATGGTAACTGGTTCTGTTCAGAGTTTGGCATTTAAATCAGCTGCAAGAAGCACTACTGTTTCTACTTCTTCAACTCACAATATTCTCAGTAAGGGATACAGATTCTCAGCTAAGGGATTACGTTTTATCTACAAACCTGACGAGCTTTACGTTTGTAATGACAGTGATAGAAGCCGTGCAGCTACAGTAGGCAAACTGTATGGGTCATGTTGCCACGGGAACCGACATCCATTCAGTTGGGGGTGCAGAAAAAGCAGACGTGTTTTAATGCTTGTTCCTCATTTGTTGCCAAGTCCGATCATGCAGCTGGTAGTGCAGCTAATAGCACAGAATAACACAGATTAGAAAACTGATGAATGTATTGGCATTTATCACAGAGAATATTCCATCTATAACATTAATTTCAGTTCAATTTGACCAAAAACTAAAGTGATGTCCATGTATCCTTCATTATGGGACAGTGTCAGACCTAAATGCACTTCACGAGAATAATGTTGAAGTGATAGAAGTTTAGACTTTAAAAGCTCTAATGTGCAGCTGTCAGTTTGAAATAAAGTGGCTGCATTGAAAGTTCACTGAGTGGTAAAATAAATATATTAACTTAAATCATCATCAACTTTCTACCAGCATTCCTCTGTAACGTTTCACAGTACAGGCTTCAGTTATTGGTCATGCTAGTTTTCAGGCTCTTCCAGTGTTGACGATCCATTTGCAGGACTGAAACACTGTTTTTTTTCCCCCATTCTTTTCTTTGATTGCTATAAAATAAATGACCTCTCTGGGTCTTCACTGATGCTTCAAAGCCATTTAATGTCGTGCTGATCCTGTACATTAATTTCCGTCACATGTGACACTGTACAAAGAAACATGGCACTCAAAGCTCGGGAACAAACTGAACAAACAGATGAGTTCAGAGCGGCTGCACTACATATGCCAGAATTAGCACACTCCTGCTCTTTTGCTCCACACTTGCAGTGGTTTTGTTTGCTTTTGTTTCATTATTTACTCTGCACATTATACGTATGAATATAGCATGCTCCTCGGCCGGAAATTAGCCTTCACATCTCTTCTTTATTGTCTTTTCTTTGAACTTGATGCCTTCAGTCTGTGTTTTTAGACACACCTTATTCGAGACAATCTCAATATGCCTCTCTGAGCCACCTTCATGAAACAACCCTATGTCTTACAAGTGCACAGCTCAGTTTTTAAAGTGCCATCACCGATCACTTCAGTACATTAAACCCTGTTCGACTTTGGGAGCTTTGCCTGGAAATGACTGCACCTGTTGCTCTGATGCAATCTGGGAGGTCAGTTTGTCATCAAGTGGGAACTGTCCTCTGCCTGACACATATCCAATGTAAACAAGGCCTGCAGTCACGCCAGTCTCGTGCTGCCATCAAAACAAACAGGTCAGGCCCGAGTGTGGGCACATGGCATACATGGCTTAGTCCCCTCCATTGAAGGCCTAATTCCCCCCTCACCATCTCATAAAGGGGTCTATTGACAGCCCTTCCTGAGCCCTGCTCACACATAAGTGACCCTCATTGTGAAAATATGTGTACCATCGTTTGGGGCAAGCAGCGGTCTATTGCCCTTCCCTTCAAAATAACAACATTTGGCTGAAACTGCATTTTGCCCCTTTCCTGTCATGATACTGTGACTCAGGGCTTTTCCACTATTTACAGTTTGTAAACAAGGAAGTAGAGAACAGCGATGATTGTGGCATGCTTAGTGCTAAAATAGCTGATCTTCTAAACCTTGGGGTCAATTTAGTGTAAACTTTAGGTGTGCTCGCTTGATTTTTGTGTGAGGTTTTTTTATACACAAAGCACAGACAGATTTCTAGTGTCCATCAGTTCACATCCACCAACTTGTTTCTTCACTGGCTATGTGTTTTTCCCAACTTTGGTCAGTGGTCAGGGGAGGAAAGCGCTGCAGGCCGACTTGAAAATCCGATCCTCACTTCGTGTTTGACAAGGCTACCTAATCCCTTTTGTTCCACCCCAAGAGTCCATTTCAGAGACAACTGAACCCACTGTAATAGAAAACCAGTGACGCAAAGCAGGACATTAAACACTTCTTACACTTATTTATTGATGGATGTTTAAAAAATACACAGATCAACTTTTTAAGTAGTGGAAGTCCCATTGTGAATTCAAGGACACTATGCTGATAGACTGCACATGGCATTGGAGAAAGGCTAATTGATGATTGGAAAACCCTTGTGCAATTATTTTAGAACATGAATAAAAGTGGGAGTTTTCATGGAAAACATGAAATTGTCTGGATGACCCCAAACCTTTGAACAGAAAGTGTATATTTTTATAAAATTGCACTTTTCTCTTTCTGTCATATCTTTGTTACTTTTGTATTTCTGTGGAACGGTTAGTAGAGGTTTGCTCTTGAGCTGTATTTGTTAACAAATTATTTTCTAGATTAGTTCTGTTATCTAAGCAAAACAAACAAATTAAATTCCAGGGACTGATAATCCAGGGTCAGTTATTCAGACAACAGATATTAGGTGGGAGGGAGGCCTATCAGTACAAATTATTATACAATGAGACGTTCTTTCATAACAAAATCATCCAGAGTGGTTTTGTATGTAGGAGATTACACATTATTCTGTAACCTTTTCACATAATTAAAACCTGTTTTGAGGGCATCTACTTATATATATTTATTATATATTTGAGGGCATATAGATGAGCTGTGTCATGATGCACAAGTATGAGGCTAAGTTAAGACTCCACAATAATTTGTACTGAATTACTGCCATACCTGGTAAAAAATAATGTTAATAAAACTATACAAAGGCATTACATCTTCACTATACCTATTGAGTTTTGCTCATACATCCACAAAAATGTGGATCACTTTATTGTTACTATTATTACTGCAATTTCATTTTAGGCTAATTCTCTTCTTTTGTGCTCCTAGCATGTTCTTCATGCCTTACTGAGCTACAATGCCCTTACTGTGCAGGCCGTGTGTGTCATAATGAAAGATGGGGACAGGTCAGGCTAGTGAGAGGCGAGCCCTGCACACCTTACACAACAGCACTCTGACAACCTGTATATCCTCCCCTGTAGACAGCACAGCAGACCTGCAGAGGAAATTAATATTTTAATCTCTCGGCCAGATTCAAAGAACAGCCCCCGTTCTCACAGGGCAGCGGATAAATAAGTCATGAGCTGGAGGTTTGTGTGACAACAGGGCTGGACAGACAGTCACAACAACACATGCTGGGAGGAAGCAGACAGCTCTGGGTTTGGCAGCAACTCTCAAATGGGATGTGAGTGACTTATGGCCTCTGAAGTTTTAGTGTAAATATCCGAAAGCTGCCAATTTAGATGGTGAACAAACATGTCACTTCAGATGTTTTAGTTAACATGCTGTTCATTTTGTATTTGAAACAGTGGCACCCTGCAGATACATTCATTCACTGACACAGCGAAAGCAACGCAAGGCTGCTTCTCTTGAAATCATAAAATTAGGTCACTCCCACTACATTACTACCACAGGGCATGATACAGACGGAGCTTTGTTAATGGATTCAGGCGCCACACTGTGGTCAGTCTGCATAGTCACAGCTACTGGTCTATTCTATATTATAGTTTCTGCATAAAGCATAGAGTTTCTTCATAAATAAACACAACTACTGCACATTTTGCTCCAGGAAGTGCTTTTCAGGCAGAAGGTGAAAGAGGCTAATTAATTGGTCCCTTATTCCAACAACAGTACTTTGGATTATTAACATCTGCAAATACTTAAAAAAAAAAAACAAACAAGTATGAATTCATGGAGGTACACTATTGTTCAAGTTTAAGGTCACTTGGAAATGTCCTTATTTGTGAAAGAAAAGCTTTTTTTTTCAATGAAGATAACATTACTCAGAAATACAGTCTAGACATTGTTAATAAATGACTATTCTAGCTTGAAAAAACTGATTTTTAATAGATTATCTACACAGGGGTACAGAGGAACATTTCCAGCAACCATCACTCCTGTGTTCTAATGCTACATTGTGTTATCTAATGGTGTTGAAAGGCTAACTGATGGTTAGAAAACCCTTGTACAATTATGTTAGCACATGAATAAAAGTGTGAGTTTTTATTGAAAACACAAAATTGTCTGGGTGACCCCAAACTCTGAACGGTAGTGTATATTCTTTGGGAAATAACATGGGAAAACAGGCTCTGCATTTGTTTTGAAGCACTATTTAATATTTAATAAAATTGTTAAAACCTAAAGTATCAGAATGCTTTGTTAAGTCTCCACAATGATATTGTTCTGTGTCAGATATGATTTTTCCACGTCAATGCACAGCACTGTTAACAAGCACAATTCATCATGATTCATGTTATAGCTGTTGTGCGTAAGTTTCTTCCACATCCAAGTTTAAATTCTTTCTTGACAGAGTGCGTTCTTACATTCCAGAAAATAGTACTGCATCGGAGGGGAAAAATGCATCAGGAAACTACAAATCAGGAATGGTAAGAGTCTCTTAAGGTCCCAGCAGAATACACCTTGGGGAATGTTCACATCCTCTACTGGTGATGCCAAAAACCCAACCAAAATTAAACTAGTGGGAGCAAACCACCTCGATAAAAGGTGGACCGACTCACTGTATCCACAGATACAATCTCAGATATGGTGATACATGTGTGATGTAAGTTAATAAAAAAGTTGTTTTAGAACCAAGTGATTCTTTGAAGGGACTCTTGAGTGGACACTAGAGGGAGTTCACGAATATCAATACATGGTAACACAATGTTAACAGTTAAAATAAAAAACAACAATAAATTACAGGTGAAGGAATGAAAAACTCAGGACTGTACCGTTATGCAGTCAATTCCACAGAGTTCTGCATCAACATACTCTAGACGACCGAGTCCTTTGTATTCCTGTAAAAGTTACTTACAGTTTTACATAAAGCTTTGTCACTCCACCTCTTTATGCCACACATGCTTTGTTCAGTAACTGCAAAAAGTCTCATTTACACTCCATTGTAAGACCATTATTAGCATCGCGACATTTTCAACACCTGGCATCAACGTGTATCTTAACTTATGTTGGACTAGTTTAAAACGGCTTTACAATCCAGTCCTGCAAACACTTTGAAAGGACACTTAAGATAAATTAGCAAGCTCTAAAATTACATGTGGCACTGAATATTATATACAGCATCCACTGTGGACATAAAAGAATTCAGAAAAGGCTGGAAGCAGCTTTTTAAGAAGTGAGCAAGACGTAGAATGCAGATTGTAAGGATATTAACCATTTTGGCTTTGTGTCTCAGTATGCTGATTTTCAAATATAACAACTACTGTGAGGTTAATGAGTTTATATTCATGTCCATAAAGAAACCGTAATCATTTTATATGGTCAATCAAAGGTAGAGCAGGCTGCTGTTCTTGCACTGCCCTGCCAACATTGAAGTGGACACACCCAAAAACCCATTTAGACTGCACTTAAACCTCAATGTCTTTGTTTGATTTCATATCCAGTGTACTGGGGACAAAGTATGACTGTCCAATTAGTCACAAGTTGTGGAGGACAAGCCCTACAAAAATGCAAAATCAGCTGACTGGGTTATAAGGTAGCATGGAGACACAGCCCAGGATGTGATTCATGTTAATGCCAGGTATTGTAAAGGCCAGGGATACCGTTACTGTTATCTATTGGTTCTAGTGTGTGCTCTGTTCCAGTCTGCAAATGATTCATAATATCAAATAGTGATACAAAACACCCGCTTCTGTGTTACCATTTTCCAAAAAAAAAAAAAAAAAATCCTATTAAAGATTAGTTTTCTGATGTATATAGATATTTATGTATAAAAAAACTGACCAATTTTACCCTTTTGAGTTTTCCCAAATCAAAATAGCTCATTCTGACTGATAGTAACTGATAGGTTTGTCTGTAAACTGAGGTTTAGAGTGATGTTTCTCCCACTGCCACGCTGTCAGAGTGTCTGTTCTGTGGTATGTTGCTCACGCTTCAAATACTGAAGGTATGCTTGTCCTGTAGTGAGAAGAGGAGGACTGGTGGGGTCCAAAGTCTTCTGAGGAAAAGCCATACATTTACAGGCAGTTGGACAATGCCTCTGACACTCCTATTCCCAAGTATTTTCCTGAGTTAAATCCATGCATAGTAGTGGCAATGACGATGAGTGTGTCAGTGATGACAGAAACAGCTTGCTCTCTCACCCACGCAGTCACTCCCAGGCAAACAGTTAGTTCATTGTTCACTGCCCCAAAAAGCTCTCTAGTAGTTGAGAAGGTGCTCCCTTTCTGTACCAGCGTAGCGACTGTTAGCAGCAAACACCTTGGCTTTGTTCACAGATGGACCTTTGAAAGGAGTCAAAACATATTCAAATCAGTATAAACTAGCTTTCGATCGATGTTTAAATCTTGTATGGTAACAGTTTTTGTGTACTAACCTATATAGCTGAGCAGTACAGGTAGGAAGATGAGGCCGTGTGTCGCCCCCAGCAGCACTATGGCCAAGTACATCCTGAAGTAGAAGACCTGGAAGATCTGTGACTTGGAAAGCGCCAGGATTAAGATACCTCCAAATTTTGTTAATGTGATCCCACTGAATACCTGCAGAAAGGAAACATTGCTGATAAATGTCACGTCATATCTTGAATTAGACTTACTGTACAACTGATTTTACATCAAAAAAGTATCAAACTTGACCTTCGTTATCTACTACAGATATGTAAATTCTGCCTTACTATCTTATCTACATTACCAGCTTGTCAAAATGAGTTTACACACAACAGGTCTAGATTTACTTAGTTACTTCCTCGTATTTATTTCCTCTTGTGGATTTAGTAAGAGATAAAGCAAACTTACAGAGCTTCCCATGTGAGCCAGTGCCTCCTCTGCCCGCTCCACTCTGTTCTTCTTCACACTGATGGAAAAAGCTCGCACAATGTGACTGCAGAACTCCACTGAGATACCACAGCTCTGCAACAGAGGACAGGAAAAATGAAAATCGGGAAATGAAAGCCAACACAACTTTTAACGGTGGTATTTGGGAAATTTTTTTTTAACTTCAAGTTTCTTGCTAGTTAATATGACGGCATATTACTTGCCAACATCACTGACAACATTTAGGGACACTGTGACCTTGTGAGAACAAAGTCCCTCAAGTGAGAAGTCAGACAGCCAGACTCAGTGTAAACACATCCCTCTATTTGTCTGATCCAATGCAAATAAGTCAAGAGAATTACACAGGATTAATAATATGTAGTAGGAAATTACAATTAAGAAACCAGCATTAAAAAAATTCACATCTATAAGTCTAAGTGCTTTATTTACTTTGAGACTATACCTCAAATTAAATGACCAAAGTGTTACATCAAATTTTTGTTTTTAATGCTCATTGTTACAATACATGACAACTGGCTATTACAGTGAAGTGTGGGCAAAACAACAGCACAAAAAAGCAAGTCCAAGTTGAACCAAGTAAAATGTCCAAACAAAAACAACAGCTGCATTATGGGTGTCAGGAAGTCATCTCAACTTATAGTCCATTTAGTAGGCTTTTCCACTACTTTTCAAGGGTTGTGTTGCTTAAACCAATGATTGGCTTTTAAACAATTAGTTTTGGTAAAATGGTAAAAGTTGTTATTGATTGACAACGTAATGAAGTTTGTTAGCTGTTAGTTCTTGTATTGATGCTGCCACACTGACACAATTAACATGGCAACAAAACGTTGTCATACTTGATAGAAACTTGATTTTTCTTTAACCCCTTGATGCCTGGATTTATTTATAATTCTATAAAAAATGTATTATTTGTGGTTTTGCTTTCGAGCCGATGCTAAATTAAGCGGAGATTGTTAATTTGTCTATACCACATAGAACAGATATATAATAATAACAGATATATAATGATGTGGGTCCCACTCTGACCGGTTCTACGAGAAACCAGTGCTTGCAAAAGATTCCTAGTAACATTTTGAATATGCACAAACCGGCATTGGGGGAATGCATACGCTATCTCGGCTGTAGTCTGAATGTAAGCGGCATGATGCGAACTCGCGACCATCAGCGTTAAAGGGTTAACCCTAACCGGTTGCTCTTACCATAACTAGGTTCACAAGGGATACTGCGTTGAGGCTGATGTCCCAAAGCCACATAACGCCAAACATGTTGACCAGGATCATGGCGATGGTAATGCTGACAATCACAGCTGACCACAGCTCGAAGCCCAGCAGCACCGTCGTCACCACAAATATGGATGCCAGCGACACGCTCAGGTTCAGAGCTGTGTCATATGCAATGGTGAGGTACTGCTCGTAAAACACATAGAAGACGCTGTGAAGGAGGAAAATATGTATTAGCGAACAACTGTTGTCCAGCTGCTGTTTTAAAACCGACAGAACAGAAAGAGGTTAATCTGCACTAACTGTATAGAGCTAATCCGCTACTTCATGCATTTTAACTGAAAACTCTGAAACACAGCATTTCTAATACTGCATCTATAAATCACATATCTGCTGAATACTGAGTTCTATCTTCACATCCAAGGTTGCGATCTACATTAGTGGTGGTGTAACTGTTCTGTTATACAGGTTGTAGGAGACAGAAACATTAATTCAGTACAGAGTCAAACACCGGCCACGTTGCCATTTACAATGTTTTCTTTGCTGGTGCTTATCTGTGACCTACTTTTTCTCAGTGATACCCTTGAACCTTGAGTTCAAAACAAGCAAATGCTCTGTCAAATGTATGAACTTGCACAGAAAACCCCAAAGCAAAGACTGCTTAATTTAAACCCAGCTCTATTTTACAAATATACAAGTATTTATGCAGCATAAACCCCCTGATGGGTTTTAAAAGGCATGTTACATCTTTTCAAAATCCAAAATTACACCTTTTATCAGAGCTACAAATTATAAAAACTGAAACAATCATCAGATTTGTAACTTTCCAAAGGTCCTTAAATAAATTATATGCGACGTGCTGTTTGATCAGAAAACAACAAAATCTGAGCTCAAAGTCATGATCCTGATCCTGGAAAATTCTCTGATCTGCGCAAGACTGAGGAGTGATCACTGACCAAACAGGAACACTGTGTTCTTGATTGACGGCAGTGATAACTCAACCGTTCAAAACCTGTTTTTGTAAATTAACCACAGAACAAATCAGACAGGCGACACATTGACACCATTGCTTGACTTTTGTACTGAGGTCTTCAGTGAACACACAAATAATTCAGTCTACAGCTGAATATTGAACCTTAATGCTTTTGAGAGCTGACTAAAATATAACTGATAAAGACACAGTTATCTTGAGATTTTATTCCATTTGCACAATTAAAGTCTGTAACTGATCAAGACTGAATCAGTCACTGTGATCCAGACCCTGTTGTGATCTTAAGTACAGTATATCTCTATTATCAAACAGCAAAGTCGCAGGTATGAAAATTTGGAATCAAATGCCCGGTCAAGTTTATAGGCTTGTTGACATGCTTTTGAAAGGATACTTCTATATTTACAGTGTAGACAATATTTTGTCTACACTATAAAATTATTTTTTAATCCTCTGAGTCCGAAAACTTGCCAACTCATTTGAAAAGCATGTTGTGATATTTAATTAAAATGACTTTATATGTCTAGTTTATACATTTGTTAAACATAGAAAGTTTGCTCTAACCAGATTCGTTAAAAAAAGAAAAAATACATTTTAAAAAATTCTATGTTGCTTGGTGTAACCAATACAGCATTACTGACTCAGCTGCGACTAACATTCACATGACAAAAATTCAGGAACTGTGACTGAATTGGCCTGAATTGCAGTGTGTGAAGAAAAGCCCTCAAGAGAGCGCAGTACAAGGCTGCCCAGTTGTTGTACGATTTCCAACGGATGAATTCTGTATACAACTCGAGATCTGCAGCGGTGAATTTGTAGTAGGATCACAATCACGTGATCGTCAACAGGCAGCTGATGTAGTGTTCACTTGTTGTCACAGTTACACCTGCTATCTCGCAATGATACAGAAATCTTCAACAAATCTGTGGATCCAGACTGTAAGTCACATCACTGCCAAAATCTAATCACTTGGTTCTTGTGTTATTTCTTACCTTCCCTGAAAATTTCATCCAAATTCGTTATTCCATTTTTGAGTAATGTTGTTAACAGACAGACAGACAAACCAACAGCAATCGTCACATAACTCCACCACGTTTCTTGGTGGTGTAACAACTAACTAAAAAATATAAGTAGTGAAATATCTATAGCATGCAGAGCCATTTTTTCCAGTGTTTGTAACACCTGAGGGTACTTGGAAACATGTTGTACACACTGATTCCAGGTTTGTTCAGTTTTTGCAAAATAAATAATTAAAGAAATTTAACTTGGGCTTTTTTCCCTCATTTTATGACTTATGGCTTTATAACTGTACCATACTGTCCAAAAAGAATTGTTGAGGTCGTTCTATTTTTATCCATGGTTGCGATGTTTCCAGAGAGGTGACAGGAATAAAAAGTGCAAAGAAGCTGCTTGGGGATCAGAGGGTTATGCAAAGGTGAACGCACTCCAGGCGGTACAAGCAGGACTTACCTATAGGCAAACACTTTATGGTCGATGGACTGACTGATATTCTTAGCCAGGACTCGAGCCATTTTCAAAGCATCTATAAAGTCTGGGGAGTCCTTCAGGATGGTGTGGTAAGTCATGAAGTAAGTGGCTCCGACCCCTGTGTTGTTAGGATACAGGTCAACTGCTGTGGCGTAAGCTGCATGGCCTCTGAAAGAGATGAGGAACATTACAAATCACAACAAAACTGATACAGGATGATTGGCTACTTTCAAGCACATGGTAATGCAGAAGTAAAACGATTCAATGATATGTCATGTGTTTTAAATAACAGCCTCAAATAGGAAGATTTGGACAGAGCTATGAAATTACCCTTTCCCACACTTGACGTTGGGATTGTCTGACAGGAACATGGGTAGAAACCGCATGAAGTCTTCTCCTTCAGGTCTCTGCTTTCCACTGGGAGTCATAGGCCGACAGGATACACAGGATGGGTTTACCACTGGAAAAAATATTCATCCGTTTTATCAATAGGTTTTGATCAGAACACAACAGCAAAAATGATAATTACAGAATTTTAAAAAATGAAAATCAAAGTAGCACCATAAGTCTGAAATAAATACTGAAGCAGCATATTAACCACATTGGTAACTAAAATAATGTATGTTTCCACCGTGCCATTTAATAATTATTAACTATATTGATTACTGCTACAATAAAGTGATACTGTTAAACTTGTATTACTTTCATATGATTATTTCCATGAATATTAATTTCTGTATCTGGATTTCAGTGAACTTTAACCACTTTAAAATTTAGTTTTCTATCGCCATATTTCTGCTATTTTCACACACCATTTCCAATTAATGTTATAGTATTACTGCATTTTGTAATGAAGAACTTGACATTGGGTAAAAATTTACCTGAGGCGTTGCAGAAGGCCCCAGTGGTGTTGTAGTACCGACAGCAGGTGGACTGAGGCTTCACCCAGTCAAAGTAGTCGTCCAGCCAGGAGGATGGTGTGTAGGCAATGGATGTACTTAGAGAAAAAAAAGGTGAACTTAGTAGATGATACAATCATATTAGACGATTAGATAGACTTTTATCATTTTATGATCACTGTCATATCTAAGGTTGCCACGTATCACTGCCACAAACCGAAATGTATGCAGTAAGTTTGTTGTAATTTCAATTATCTAACTTTTAAACAGCGTCTTCTTATGTTTCTTGCTGAGACTTACTAGTTGCTTATGAGTGAAGCCGTGTAGACCTGCTGGACCAGGGAGTCGTTGTTACAGCCCACTCCTCCACACACAACATTCTGGCCCTCTGGACTACTATAGTTGAGACCTTCCTCTACCACAAAATACACTGGAGCTCCAGTGTGGAGATACTTGCTCATGTTCTTGAAGTAGTCCAGCACATATGAGTCCTAGATGGACAGACAAACTGTCAGAACTTCAACAGGAAGTGGAATGCAAGATGCAGCTATTATACAAGTACAACAAGAGTGCGGTAGAAATGAAATGTTAGGGGGATTCAATAATCACACCCCATGATGTGCAATTAATCTGGTTTCTCGGATGGCTGACAAAGCACTTAATTCCAGTGAAAAATAACTGACAACACACATTAAGTGTTACTACAAATATTCAAAATATAACCATTCTGACTGTCGACATCAGTGAAAAAGGTTCAAGTTACACTTACATCAGGCATGGATAATTTCTGGTCCAGTCCGATCTCTACTTTATTTACCACCGCAATACTAAAGGAGAGCATTCCAACAAACACTGCCACCTATACAGAACAACATGATCATGATATGCCAGCACAGAGAAATGTTCTACTCAGTCAAGTACAAACAGGTTCATCAGCACATTACCAACAGGCGGATGCGCATGACTGCCAAAGTACACTGAGGTACTTACTACGATCGGTCGCACCCACTCTTTAAGGATGAATGGAGCATAGACTTTCTTGAAAAAACGGAAGAGGAAGCCATCTGTCTTGGTTTCCTGGCCTTCTGGCAGTTTCACACAGCAGATGATGTCAAGTCGATTCCCCTTTTAAACACAAGAGACAGCAGAGCATTTGAAAAGTCTGTTTGATTATTAGTTGCTAAAACTGCAACTAAGCTGAAGGTTAAATCAATTCGATTGCATTCTCAATCTTATGTTGTTAGAGCTCAACAGCATTCCAAACATTGACTGAACTTGGAAAATTCAACTATTTGCAATCAACTAGAGAAGAGAGCCGATGGCTTAAATTAGATAGTGCAGTGATTGGCAGCATTAAATTTGCAGCTGTTACATCCCTACGAAATCGTCTTCTAGTAACCCTCATAGTGTGTGAACATCTGTTACTCCTCCATCATGAATGTCACAACCATTTCACTCAGTCTCACCTCCTGTCTTCTGGCGTCCAAGCCAAGCAAGCTGACAAAGCAACTGATCTGCAACAGGAAATCAATAAAAACAGCCAGGCCAGCAAACATAGAGAAGGTCCTCACTGCAGGCATGTTGGACAGGGCTCCTAGATAAGAAAAAGAAAAAAAAGATATCAGCATGTGACTCACCAGGGCACTGTGGTACATTTTGGACCACTGTGCCAATCGTATGTGCACAAACACAGCTGATGAGATTAAAAGGCATGTTAAATGCATGTGGTTGAAGGTGAACCAGTCTTGTGACCATTGACCTTAAATTTCTTTGTGTACACTTTGTAATGTCCTTTTATTGTGACCCATTGTCTTTTTATTGCAATCTATTGTCCTGTTTCACTGCTATGTTTTCTTTGTGTACGTTTTGCAATGTGCTTTTATTGTGACTTATTGTCCTATGTATCCCTGCTACATCTTTTTCTGTTTTTTTTTTCTTTTTGCCTAGGGACTGCGGATAAATTAACATTGTTGCTACAATTCGGCATATTTAGGTCCATTGCTGTATAAATAGACGTTCATTAATGTGCACTGTCCCTACCAAACAAAGAAATAAATAAATTTAAGAAAATGACAACAAAACATCCTTTATCAGAGCCTGAAACTGTAAAAACAGAAACAATCATCGTATTCTTGAACTACTCAACTAAGATGTGTAGTTTTGTTGGGAAAATTGAAGAAATCCAAGTGAAATTCAAATATATTCCCCCCAAAAAACCCCTACTGGTACTAACCAGATGCTGTTAAAAAAAATCTGGGATTCTTCCACTGAACTGGGCTGAACTGCATGCTGTGTTTACACAGAGCAGATGGGAGACAAGTTGGGAAATTAATACAAACATAAACACAACAATATGTATCATATGTACATAGTAAAATCTCTATGGAAACTAGTCACCATTGTTTTTCCACTGTTGGTAACACTTGTGGGTACTTGGAAAAATCTTGAACTGTTCATCAGATTGTTCTTTTACATTTTTGAAAAATAAATATTCAACAAAACCCAATTTACTTTCTTTTTTAAATGAGTTATAGCATTCTAACTTTATTTTATTGAAAAAGACGCTTCTGAGATCTCTCTACTACTACCTATGGCTGTGCTGTTGCAGGACTTAATACTGCAGTGGAAAAAAAGCGTGCAGTTAAGAGGATTGTGATTAAATGTCTGTTTGCATTGTGTACATATACAGAGCATTAAACAACTGATTTAGCTTACCCAGGAAGAAGGCCACAGTCTCAGAGAAGGAGGAGAGAAACATGCTAGGGGCTACGTCTCCAAGAATGCGACCAATCTGCTGATGAATTTCTTCCTGTGGCATCCGCTCATCCCTCTGTTTAAAAACGCAAATTGAAAACTAATTTACTAAGTTTACCAGGTAAGTGGTAATCTTTTAAAATATGAGTTTCCTGAGACAAAAATGTCATGATTCAAGTAAATATATATATATATATATATATATATATATATATATATATATATATATATATATATATATATATAGTATAGGTACTAATAATTTAGGTGCACATGAGCCCCAAATTATTTGGCATATCAATGAGTCTCAGTTTACTGGACTGAGACAAAAGAAGTTACCTGGTATGTCTGCACTATAATAAAGATGTTGTCCACTCCGACAGCCAGCACAAGGAAGGGAATGACCTCAATCACAATGAGTGTGAGTGGGATACCAGCATAGCTAAAGATCCCCAGTGAGGACGACACAGAGCTCAGCACAATCAGGATACCTGCTATACCCAAAGAAACCTTGGAGTCCACCTGTATGGGCAGAAACAAAGAGGATCTGTCGTCTTAATCCCTCAAGTGCTACGGTTTATGCACGAGTGCGTTAAAGCTGTCAAACTGGTCGTTCCAGTTTTATTGCAGCTAAGAAATTTTGAATGCTCTTATGTCACATAAACGAAGAGTCACACGCGTAATGTACGAAACCATTTCAGGCATGGATGACTCTACTCGGAAAAAAATGCACCGACACATTGGATAAAAATGTTAATGACACTGAGTTATGACTTCGTCTATTACCAGCAGTCTCCTGAAGCTCTGAATGTGACCCAGGGCCAGAGAGATGTAGACGAACATAATGACATAGCTGATGACTATAGTGCGGATGTCGCTGTTGCTCTCTCTGTCGATTTCATCTTCAATGCTCCTCTCTGCAGAGAAGGCTATGGTCAGGTTGGGGTTGTTGAAATTCTTCATAAACTTGATGAATCTGAAATAAACACAAAAAGCACAGTTTGTACCCACAATGACAACAACATGAACAGTGACTCTTGAACTTTTGCTAGCTTGTGAATTGATTGTTGTCTCACTCTTTTTCCCATGCCAGAGTTTTGCCTTGTCTGACGGTATCATTCAGGTAGTTGTTTAGTGGAAACGTGATCACTAGAGCAGTGGCGTTGTTGAAGTTTGAGTCTGTAGTGTGAAAACAAAACACATGTATTAATTGTAGAAGTGAAACAGTCCTCATTTATCAACCATATCAATTAAGACTACTGGACTGGCGGTTACTTCTAAGTATTCCTTTCAAAACAGCACAGACAAAATGCTATGGTAAAGCATGGTTCCTCTTTCTAAAAAATTGTTATGGTTGGTTGCATCTCTTGCAATTACTAGAGAGAGATGTGTGATTGTTCTCATTTTGATTTTGTTTTCATTTACAGGCATCATTTCAAACAGCACATGCATGTTTCTGCTGCATTAAAGCAAATACATTAAATCAACCTTTTAGAGATACATATTGTAATAAATACTTGGCTGATGTAAAAATGATTACTACCACAGTACTTTAAATTTAAAAAGGCAGTTATTACAGATGGTTAATATACAGATGGTGAGGGGCTAAAAAAAGAATATAAAAGTTTCTAAAGTGCAATAAAATCAACAAATGCATTGTAAGCTAATTATGTAACAGCTGCAAAAAAAAACTACATTTTTTTTCCAATTTCTGTATCCACCTACAAATGTTAAAACATTCATTCCAGACATCTTTGCACAATTAGTTTTGAGACGATAACAGTAACAATACTCCTGCATAAAACAATCTAATATGATTATTGCATGGATGAAAAAGAATTCCAGATTCTGAAAATATGTAAATAGTTTTAATTTTAAAAACTTCACTACTGGACACAAAATGGCTTCCCAACAAGTTTCGATTCAAAAAGTTGTGCATGTAAAATCCATACCCTCAGATTAAGTTTAGCAGAGATTAAAACACCCACGTCAAAACTCACCATCATAACCTCCAAGTGCCAACCAAGGGAAGACGGGACCACCGAAGGTGCCCAAACAGGGATCATGCAGGAGAGTGGTGTCATTAAGGGATGCTGGTGCACTGTAGAAGGAAAAGACAAACTGAGTTAAAAGCCTGCTGGAACAAACCAGTCATCAGGAAGAGTTTTTGCCACATGCTGTGTCTTCTTGTATTACATTAAAAAAGAACAAATAAAAAACCACTTGACACATGAGAGTTTATGAGGAAGTTTGAATGTATTATTTTGAGAGGACACTTTCCCCAGAGCATTTTTGAAGAAGCAGTCGAGCAGCACAAAATAGATTCTCGTGAGGTGCAGATGTTACATTTGACCACTGATTGTTCATTTGGTTTTGAACTTTTTACTATAACAAAAGTTCCAACGCCTCTGTGAGAATTGTGCTAACAATTGAGACAGATTTACACAGAATGACAAACCACACAATTGCCGACTTAATTGTAAACATAACACAACGGAAAGTGAGGAAACTTTAGAAAAATCACCTGACACAGTAGAGGAAGTGGCTGTGAAAGTCAGCATAAACATAAAACTCGTCTCCTTTCATATGATCCAACACAGCGTGGCTGTTCTGGAAGTAGTTTAGGACACTCAAGATGGTACAGTTGTCATTGTAAGGGGCCAGCGGAGCCAAGCAGAGGTCCTTCAGAGTGACGTTTTGGCCCTCGTATGTGGCTACAAGGCCTTCGATTTCAAGTTGCAGATCGAGCACCTGGTCGGTTGAGGTTAAAAAAACATAACAGAGTAGAAAAAGAAAGAAGAACCTTTAACCAGTTTCAGAGCTACAGCTGCTCTTCACAATCAGACTTTCCATATTATCCAGTAAAAGAAACAACAGTTCTTTGTATAGAACACACAGTAGCTCTAATGACAGCAGGCTATTCAACACAGCCTACGATCTTTACAAATTTACCTCTCCCACTAACCTACCTGGTGCAGGATGTTTTTGTCCAGAATGGCTCCGAATGGGACATCTGATCCTCCAAAGTACGGGGAGTACAGGAAGGTGTCATTGAGTGGAGTGGTTATAATGAGTTGTGCAGTTCTAAAGAAAGGTCCGAAGTGGCTATCAAAGTAGTTCTTCTCTTCACGTGCCTGGCTAGTGGGAGATGACCACAACTCAACAGGGTCAGTGGTGATGCGCATATAGGCCAGGCCCCCAGAGGAAGCCCCGATCACCATCAGGCTGCTCAGTATGACCAGAAACGGATGTTGCACACAGAAGGAACCCCAGGAGCTGAAGACGATCCGCAGGGCATTCTCAAAGCGTTCACCCAGCGTTTCACAGCATGATGCATTGACTGTGAGGAGAAAAATACAGGAAGTTCATTTAGATGTCGTGACAATCATAGACAAATGTTACTACCATTACAATGAAAGTGCAATGCAGCTGTATGTCATGCACAGCTGTACCTTGGTCAGGATTATCATTGTTAAGAGACAGTGGGTTATTGCTGTCCAGAATGGGCCCATACTCAGACATGATTGTCCTTTTCCTGCAAACACACAGAAGCACACTAGGCAGTTAGATATTAACTTAAATAAAGCAAAACTTAGAACCTAAACATTTTTGTATTATTGCAAATATACTATGTGCTGTATGATATAAGTCAAAGTAGTGCACGTTCCATTACCTGTAACACCAAGCTCCGAGTACAACTCCAATAAAGATAAGCAGGAAGGCTGTGTAAGAGATCCACATGATGACAGTCATGGCATCAATACCAAGGATAGTCCAGGGCGGGGGGAGAGCAGGAGGTACAGGTGTGGGGCCACAGGCCTTTGTGCAGTCCTGACAGGAGCAGGGACCTGAACCATCCTCTAAGCCCTCAGTGCAGTCATATGTTTTGTTGTTCATGGGAGTGTACCCTGACACCGGAGCATCTAGAGTAAATAAAGAGCAAAACACAGACCAATAGATTAACTAAAGCACAACAGATGAAACACAGTTATTAGTCAAAAATGTCGATCCACCTTTTACTACAATACAAAAAAGTACTAAAAAACTATTTACCAGAGAATATTGGGATGATAGGAAAGGGAGTCTGTCCATTGTCGATACTGAACATGTACTGGATCCAGTTAGTAGCATTGCAGGCCTTTGCATCCTTCCCACAGAGCAGCGATAAGGCCTTTACATTGCTAGATGGTGCCTGGACATCCTTACAGGCATTGTACATGGCTGGGAAAAGGCAAATTAGATTATTTTAGGACCATTAAGTAAAACTACCCAGTCTCCTTTTTTATTTGCCTCAGAGCATAGCAGTTATGACCATCAGTTACCCACAGAATTGCAAAACTGACCGCATGACTTCATGTTTTACGTAGGGAACTTATAAAGTTTACTCAGCAGATTTTCTTTTGCAAGCCAGATTTGACAGATATTCACATTTGATCTCAGCTCCACACTCTGCGAAGTCATGTAAAAAAATTAGACAAAGAGGAAGCAGATGAACTCACCGTTAGTAAATGTTTGACCAATATAATACTGCACTTCCACTACATTGGTGGTATTGAGCGCGGTGGCATTGAACTTGGTGGCATTGACAAACTGACTCTGGTGGGGACTGCATGTCAGCTCACAGAAGAGGTTCATCAGGTTGAAGAAACAGGCCGGACACCTGCATGAAGAAACAGGGTGTCAAAACCGGAATTGAAAGGAAAAAAAAGAGAACAAAAAGCAAAAGGACATCATATCATAACTTGCTAAATAATAAAACAAGTCAAATTTTAAAAGTTGCTAAGAAAAACACAAAGCAATAACAAATATCGTGAAATTAAAAAAATTTACAAAGATAAGAAAATAGGCCACCTTGGCAAATTACATTCTTTTGGTATTTGGCCTTTGAGTTAGTCCATCGCTAACTCATTATTTGAAACATGCAAAGCTCGGACTTGCATGTTTTAACAACATTAACAGTAACACCTTAACGGCACATAGTGACAGATGTAAAAGCTCAGATAGTCAACTGTTTGTGTTCAGAAATTCAGAAAAGGGATGATAATGCGCCTCTAAGTATGTCATGTGCTTCATTAGTTAATGATATAACCTCACTGCATACCGAGACAAGAACTGAAGGGGCAGCTGGAGACTCCCTTTGAGGGTGCGCAACTGGGCACCGTCACAGCAGAGACTTCGGTTCCCATAGCCGTATCCAGGACAAAGCTCCTGCATATAAAAAAGAATAACGTCACTAAAAGTGTAACTTTTATAGATTCTTCCACAGTGGAAAATAAAGCACAGCTGTAAAGAATAAATAAGTTACAGGAGATTGGTTTGAGTATCAAATGTCAGCAATAACAGGGGAAAAAGCATAAAGTTACTGTCTGTACCGTGAGGAGCTGGTAATCTTCAGAATCTAATGGTTTAGGGGGACCAGTGTAATTGCAGTTGTACTTTTTTCCAGGCACCTTTTCGGATTCTCCACACTCACCGTACCACACACAGTGTTGGGCCTCAACCTGATAGTAAGACAAGAAAAACAAAGATCATTTGTGCTATGTATTCACAGAACAAGTTCATTTTCAACTCAATTCAATTTTATTTATATAGCCCTAACTACAAGTCAAATTGTCTCAAGACGCTTTACAGAACCCACATGCCTGACCCCCAGAGCAAACCCCAAGGTGACAGTGGCAAGGAAAACACCCTTTTAACAGGGGAAAAAAAAAACCTTGAGCAGTACCCGGCTCTTAATGTGGGGGGACCCATCTAACTGCTGGCCAGGCGGCATTTGGCCTTTAAACTTCCCTGTGCTGGTCTGTCTACAGTTTATTAATTTCTTCTGTAGAGTCTTGTTGAATCATGTGGAGTTTTTTACTCATATAAGCCCACTTCTATTTCCATCTAGTGAGAATGACGACAAAGCCAACAAATGAAAGACAGACTGTCCAAACACACCAACTTCCTTTAACGGCTACAGTGGACCCTGTGACTTTGTTTGAGGTGCTAAAAGGATGAATAATTCTGATGCTAAAGATGTATATCTTTGATCTGAAGGGCTTGTACGGGTTTCATTACTTGTGTTTCTAGCATTTTGTGATTTCAATGTCTGAAAATAAAATTTTCACTTCTGCATAAATGTTTCCTTACAATGTGCTACTTGAGGAAAAAGCTTCAAACAGAGAAGCCGTTAGTTCAGTAATTGTTCTCGATCAACATAGAAGGGACATTGCTTTGTAGAAGTTTAGCTGATTTAAATGCTAAAGCTAAAAAAATAAAGATTTTATCTGTCTATTCAGCATCAGTGCTCTCACGTGCTCTTTCACCCAGGGGAGTTAATTCACTTGCTCTCCAAACAGTTTTTTAGAGGAAGACCAGTAGCACACTTTGTCCTACTTGTGCCTTGTAGGACTGAGTTCATAGACAGGATTCAGATGTCATTATTTCCTCAGCTGGAATTTTATAATGCTGCAGGCAAGGCCTGTATCACTGTGCAACTATCTAACTGTGACAAGTTTATCTAGGGAAACAGCCAGAACTCTGCAGGGTTTGTTTAAAGTGGCCTAGTAATCCACATATGACTGTGACCATAGAGAAGACACATGCAGACGCACATTTTTTTGTAAAATTCTTTCTGCTAATCCACAGCAATCTCAGAATAATCAGTCTTCTATGATTGTCACATTCTTGCTGTTTCTACTAGGGCACAGATATCTTATCCTGAAACAGTAATGATTAATCAGATTCAGATGTTTTAACAAGGTTTCAGAATAGTTCAGTGCATTGCAGTGGACTGACCTGATTACATCATGAACAAAGAGTTAGAGGCTACTGATGACAAGTGAGCACTATCTATCTACAAATCAAAGTAAATCGATGGAGTAGGGATCCATTTTACATTTTTTTTTTAACCTATTTCTACAATACTCTAAAAGTGACTGGAACACATTAAAGGCTGTGACAGTTGATCCATGTAAAAATAAACATTTTTTTTTTACATTTGAAGTCAGTGTCTCAAGACAGCCTAGCATTGTCATTATTTTGTTTTCATCATTGGACTACTGACTATATTCTCGATGAGCACATGACTTCATATTTTCTTCACCTTTAAACCACCAGCTTCATTGCTTTTGACTCAGCGAAACACTCCTTATTTGTTCTCCATCTTTTATGGTATCTCCATGATGGCAAGAAAAGCATTCTTCATCAGGACTGCAACAGGACAGCTTTAAATATATATTTAAAACTTTGACTTTGTATGTTTAGGACACCTTTTTGCCGATTATTTGCTTAATGTGAACCTTTTGTGGGGCTGTGAACATCAATAGGATGAAGGATTTTATCGTCTCTCTAAGTGCTCACTTTGCTGCCTTTATTATTATTGCTAATTTAGTTCTTACCCTTCAATGTAATCGTTTAAAAAACTGTGTTAGCCAAGGTTTCCACATTTTGGCCCACTTAATAGCTACATGATACACTACCTGGGTAAAACAAAATAAAGAGTGAATGTCACTGCAGCTTGACATGGAAAGTACAAGTCAAATTTATTCGGCTTGCTAAGTGGAAACCATCAAACTTGACCAACAAGTCTGCTAGCTGAATAACTTGCTAACGCTGCAAACTAAATTACTAACGTTAGTGTTTTTGACTCCAGTTTAAAGACCACACAGCGAAACTGGGTAAAAAGGAAAGGCTTGCAATAATCAAACCACTGACTGGAATACATTTTTACATTTACTGTACTACATAGCGTGGTATTTCCTTGTTGCCATGACACGAAAGTTGTTTCGGCTCCAGCTTTTAAGTCCAGGATACAACCTGTACCCGCACTGTCAGGCTCCGTAAAGATGTCTAGTGTTATCCATTATTGTTTTCCACTAACGTACCGAGGGTGGTGTTGTGTATTAGCATTAACGCTAGGGGTATATTTAGGCCAGTATTAAGCCAATTAGTAGCTAGCGCTGTCTTTCATTTAAATAAAGAGTTAGCAGCTAAATCGAGTTTCGCTAGCCGCTCAAATAAACATCACAATAGCAACGGCAGCTGAGTCACGTAATAGTCACGAGAACAAGGACGTTAAGTTACACTCACCCATCGAAAATATCCCTCCGACAGCAGGATAAAGAAGAAAAGTGTACATAAAATGCTTCTCCCTGCCAAGAGTCCCATCCCTTTTAGTGTAACGATCAAATCAAAGTGACAGCCCAGGTAAAGTTTCGCATATCTTGTGATGATTTCTTCTTCGTCTGAGTATTTCTTTGAGGCGGAGACGCGCTGTCGTCTCAGTGCTGCCACCTGGCGAACATAGGCAATAGTATGCATCTGCAGAGCCACAGGCTGCACCGAGAGGGCTGTTTCTTTTATAACGTTTTATTTGTTTAACGTTATAAACATTTATATTTATGCATGTTTAACATTATAAACATTTTTATTTATGCATGTCAGAGAGTCATAGAGCTAATTTACCTTTGTGTGTTTATGTATTTAACTTTTATTTAATGTTATTGCATGAAATAAATATAAATATATATCTGCCTCCAGAGCTGTCCGTGTGTATTGCCTCTTTCCAACCTTTCAGATTGTGCTGTTTGAGATCTCGACACCACAAAAGCCCTTACATGATTCCATTAATTTTTTTACCCGATAATTTCACAATTTGTCCAAATATAGAGTGTTAAGGAATTAATTCCAGGCTTCTTCATGGAAGAGGTATTCGGAACTTCATCAACATAGGCCGTCAAACGATAACCAACAGTTTCCTGGCACTCAGAATACTTCACTTCCGTGTGTCGGTGCACTTCTCCTTCAGAATAAAAGCATGTGTCGAAACGCAAAGCGTAAAGGCGTATAAATTTCATGTTGCTAAACAGAAGTCTTAGCAACCCAGTCATGATATTGTAATAAGTGCTATTTGGGCGAATCAAACCTTTAAAATCTTAGGTAGGATATGAAGTAACACTTTGTGCGGAATACTCGATGTGGTCCTGAAAGTGCAGTCTCCGCCTCTATTGACAAACTTAACGGGGCCAAAATGAAAGTGGCATACTCCTTGAAAAAAAACTTTTAAATTCTAAGTATATTTTGAGTGAAATCATCCTTTAAAGTCGTAAATTCTGCATTTAAACCGTAACTTGTGTACTTTAGTGGTCATCTATTGTGGTAACTATTAAAAAATGCTCTAAATGTTCGACCGGAAGTGTGCAGCCCTCTCCGTGCAGCCCTCTCCGTGCAGCCTCCAGCTCTGCAAATATAGACAAGCTAACCCTTTCCCAGGAAGAACACGCGATAAAAAACATGGAGAAATTATCTTTACTTTGAAAAATAATGCTTGGGATCAACAACAACAAAAATGAATAACAGTAATGTAACAGTTTGCATTGCTCTTTTTGAGTTACGACAACTTCCAATGAAATTATCGTCACGAAACAAACTACATTCAGTTGAGGGAATTGTGTTTTCTTCTACAGTCAGAAGTATTTTTAATTACTTGATGACTGGTAGCGTAAATGCAGAAGTTTTTAACAATATTGTTCATAAAAATCAAGTTGTGTCAAGTATTTCCACGTTAATTAAAAGTATTTTTTAAGCAATATGGACTTAATTGCCATCACTATGAAGTTTTTATGTTAGAAAAAGGGACCTGAAATCCTGACCTCAAGGTGAAAAAAAATGGAGTTATCATGCCAAATTTATTAAAGTTACATCAAGTTGAATTCACTTTTAATCAATTAATTAATGACAAAATTTTAGTTTAAGTTACATACAATGTCAATTTAATAACATTATGTCACCCCAACCCATTAAAAATAATACTTGCAACTTAAAAGGTTTATCTACATCAGAAAATAAGAATTGTAATCTCAATCATGCATTAGGTGGAAATAAGGCCCCTAAATTACTTTTGAGTGCTCAAGGGCCCAAGAGTCAGAGGGCCTTTATTCCAAAACCTTGGCTTGAGATAAATGTTAATATTGCACACTTTAAAAAAAAAAAAAAAAAAAAAAAAAATCCTTTACTACTGCATTGGCATTAAACCTGAATGGTGCTGAGTCTATACAATATCATTATAACAGAAAAGTAAAATCAGTAGTGCAAATTTAAGCAGAACAGCAGAAAACCCTCATTTAAAGACAATAAAAATGCATTTTAGACTATCATTTACTGTCTTCTGCACTATCTTATCTCAGGATTTAACCTCTCCTTGATACAAGAGCTAATTACATTCTACAGCAGGGAGGGAGGAATCACGTTTGGTAAATGAGCTATCATGTTTTAACCATGAACTTTCCCCTACTTTTAAATAAAATACAATAAGATTAAAAAAAAAAAGGAAATTATAAAAGCCATAAAAAGGAAACAAAACAGCTGAGTATTTACTGAAATCATACTAGCAATACTTTATTCAATATTAGTAATATAATTACTATTCAAATAAAGTCATCTGTGTAATAATGATACTGGTACAATGCCAGGTCCACTGTTAAAAATTCATTAACGAAGGACCGCCGTGAATGATTAACCTGCGCTCTTTTATGATGTTTTCATGTGAAGTGTCCTTGAGTCACACGTCTATGTTATAGTAAAACATTTAAGACTTTCGACTATGTATTTCAAGTATTTATACCCAAACTAAAGCAAAATATTTAACTCTAATGAACAATCCTTAGCATATAAAACCTCATCAAACAAGATAAAGGTTGACCTGAAGTAAACAATGAAAGGCTGACCCTGTCCCTCACCTGTACCATAAATGTAATCATTTGGAAAACAAACCCTCCTTTCTTTAAATAGATTAAAATGTTTATTACAAATGGCCCTGGAGGGAGCATGTTGCCCTTTTACAAAATCCTTGATTTGAGGTGGAATGTGCTGTAGACATTACAGTCTGTCTTCAGTAACTGTCATGATGTCATGTCACTCTTAGTTTTACTTTGTCATAAAATACTATAACGTGACACAGGCTGTAACAGCAACTCAATGTGCGTGTTGTTATGGAGTAACATTGGTCTACTTGTGACCATTATATATTATATATGTAAAATACAACTCCATCAAACATGCCTGAGAAAGGCGTCTGGTTTTTATTTTGGTTCATATGAGTCATGACTTTATGGCAAAGAAAATAATGGAGTAGAGAAAATGTGATTTAACGTTAAAGGGCATCAGAGGGCTGCATAAATAATGTTTTGCCAGTAACTTCACCCATTACGTTGCTTACATACACCATACATCTATGGCCTAAATCTAAAGAAAAATTCATCAGTACAACTAGTAGCTATATTCATTCATGCTCCATAGAAATACCTTAGTATTTTTGTTGCTTTCCTCTCACAATTACCTGTTTACAATTTAAAAAACAAGTTCTTCTGTCTATACTATAACCTACTTCTAATTTGCAGCAACAAGAAGATTTTTTTTTTTGCCAAATATTGTAATCAGCATCGGCCTCAAAAAATCCATATGGGTCGGGCGCTAATTAATAATTTTTTCATTCCAGGTCAAGAGCACTGTTTGTTTTTTGTTTGTTCCAGGGGTCTGAATGGGAAAGTAATGTGACATGTACAGGTAGGGTCAACAGAGGCCCACCAACAATTTAACAAAGCAGGTATTTCAGTGCTTGACACCAGCAGACTAAAAGGAAGCCTTATTCCTTGTTAGTGTTAATGATTTGTTTCTCTAAAGTTTGGATGCTGTCGCTGTAATCTTATCAAATCACTCAAACAGTCCTGATGAAGGAGATTAGCTGAATGTTTGTGTTAAAATGTCGATTTTATTGAATGATATTTCTTCTTTTTTGCCTAACTTTATTGATGCCTAAGTTACTCATGTAACAAGGTCCTTAATCTTAACTTCTAACCAAAAGCTAAACTAACTCCAGTCTGTAACTTTTAACACCACAAAGCCTAATGCTAACCTGTGAAATAAATGTGACATTTTTTCAAAAACTAATTCAAAGCTTCTTAGCTCACCCATGACGGGAACAATCCATCCTAAAGTTTCAAATAATTTCGTATCTCAGTATAATCACTGTTTATTATAATAATCCTTCCTTCAGGTCAACATATTAATTTCAAGTTGGTTTTTTTCCCCCTGGCTATTACCATATCTTGAAAGAAACCCTTTGTTTATTTCCTGTATATTTTTTCCTAGTTTAGAAGAGGCTTGAACTCCTTTGTTAGCAGTTAAATAATATAATCAGTTATCTGAGGGCGGATTAAGTAACATAAGCAACATATAAAGTTTACCTTTAATCGCTTTTAAATGATTGCCATTGTTTTAGTCTACAATCTACATTACACACTATATATACAATGCTAATGCTCAGTCTTTTCAGTTCCTCATCAGAAGTCATGCTAGTCATTGTGGCCAAATCCTGGTGTAACACAGATGAGTAAATCAACATGCTCTCTGTTTTCCTACCAAAATATTGTCCCTGAAGTTGTGGAAAAAAACAAATACACTGTATTCCCATAGAAAGAAAGATTTATTCATGTTCACTTTTGAATGAAATAATCACAATTCAGGAGTAAGTGCATATTCACGTATGATATGACAAAACTGTGTACTGAGTATAAATTATAGTTGTATATTTTTGGGTATATTACAGCACAATCACTGTTTTCCTGTACATGTACCTGTGTAAAATCTGCAAAAGTAGGCTTACAGGCCGCTACAATAGTATATTCCTTTAAAATTAGGAATAATATTTGCAAAGTTAATGCTCTTGCAAAACTAAAACACTTTAAAGCTACGAACAGATTCATAGATGTGGTGTCAACACCCTTTGTCAAACGACAGTCTACGCTTTTGCTAAAAAAAAACAAAACAAAACACAAAAGTCTCCTGGTGATATTAATAGATCACGGACATCAAAAGCATCATTAGTTTCTGACACAGAGCCATTTAAAAATAGTCTCTAAAATACATCACAGGGAAAGGCGACTAAAATTTAAACGAGTTACTCACATGGCCTAAAACAGTTCAACCAGCATCTTTTAAGAAAGTTACGAAATGGGGGAAATAACGTCACAGGATCACGAAAGGAGCTACTGTTTATTTTTTTGATGAAGTTTTTGTTTGTCAAGTTAATGTGCTGAGCGGAAAAAACTTGATAAGCTGGGAGTACAGTCAGGAGTGTTGGGGAAATATCAGTCACAGAGTTTCCTGTGTGCACAGACCAGTATGCCACACTGATAAACTCCTTAGAGTGTAGCTAACTTTGCAGGTCTACACAAATATACTTCACGTTACAAAAGTGCTGCGGTATTTGCCATCACATTCTCCACATAGTTACTGTGATATCACACATCAGGGTGAACAAGGAATTCTGCACTCTAGTTCCAAGCCGGGAGAGACAACGAGTGTTTCTGCACACATAGAACCGTTTTAGAACATGAAGGTAACGTGTTTAAATGAAACAGTTCACCAGTATTCCCCTTTACACCGACTATACATTCTATACATTGCAAGATTTTGTTTCCTCATTGACTGGTCCTTCAGGAAGAGTGTCGTCGGGCCTCTGAGGAACTCAACACCTGAACCAGCCACTTTCTTGTAAAAACTCCCTCTATTCTTCTTGATTTCCCCACAGAGAAATCTTCTGTCTGCAGGTTTTAACTGGCGAGTCTGCAACACATGTACCTCAGGTTGTGTTTTGGGTTGAGCTGCCAGTTTCTGTTTTATGCAACAGAGCTTCTGCCTCCTAAAAATTGGAAGCGCTTACATCCTTTTAATAGCATTCCTCCGCCGACACATTTGGATCACATTAAGTATTTTGTGCATAACATTTGAAGGTGTTCCACTACCGACACTTCAAGAGATCAGATTTACAGGCTACATCAGGGTGGAGTGTAACTAGTCCAGCAACTGTAAGGTCAACTGAGTCACATACAACTCAGCTTTCGTCCTGCTTTCATCAAGAAAAAGTCATTCGTAGTTTGGTAGTGAGAAAAAAACTCTTTGGAATGAGACCAATTTAACGCAAAGGCATGCTAACAATGCAAGGAGTGGCACAATGTATCACCTGACTCCATTAGACAGGACACAACATATATGATAATGGATGGTACCACTTATCGATGCTTTTCCAACCGCGATTTCAGTGCCTTTCTTCATGGAACAGAAAACAGTCTCTTACTTGTTGTCTGATTCCACTAAGTCCTCAGTCTGGGCCCAGGTACTCTGCGTTCTCCGCTGCCGGTATGTGTCCGTTAGCGTGGGTTTTGAAGGTGGGAGTGAAATCTTGTTGGTAATCGGGGTTGTCTATGCTATTCTGGGGATGGTATTTCTGAATGCTGTGGACTATGCCGTTTGAGGTGAGCGGGAGGATGGCGGGGGCCGGGACCTCATTGAGGTATTCGGGTCCGTTGGTCCCGTTCTTAAAGCAGTTCAAGTACTCAGTCTCTGTATCGTCAGAAGAGATGGTGGGAAGAATGGCGCGAGGTGGACCTGGATGCTGGTAGTTAGGATTCACCACATCTGAGACTCCATTCTGGTTCATGTAGTCTGTAAGAAGCCAAATATATTAACCAGTGCACTAGACAAGATCCCATTAAATGTTCCTCAGGTTAGAACAGAAAACTCAAGGGATAATAATTACGGTTTTCCATATTTTTCATTACATTTAAGGGGATTGTTTGCATTGCATTAAACATTACTGCTGCTCTTTTCCCACATTCCAAATCTTTGTCTAAACCCTTTAACACTCACTAGATTGAACAAACCAAGTGAAAGGGTTGGCTGTTGTATTTTGTTTGGCATTAGCCAATTTCTGAATCATCCTTTGAGAGCACAAGGCCTCATGATTCCAAAACTGGAAACCATTTAAGATTACAGCAACAACAGCAGCTGTAGTTTGTTTGCTTGCAGAAAGAGGATATACACAGCAAATCGTTAGTTTCATGCCTTTTCTATCATCTATAGATGCACATACACTACCGTTCTTAAGTTTGGGGTCACTTAGAAATGTCCTTATTTTTGAAAGAAAAGCAGTTTTTTTCAATGAAGATAACATTAAATTAATCAGAAATACAGTTGAGACATTGTTAATGTGGTAAATGACTATTCTAGCTGGAAACGGCTGATTATTAATGGAATATCTACATAGAGGGACAGAGGAACATTTTCAGCAACCATCACTCCTGTGTTCTAATGCTACATTGTGTTAGCTAATGGTGTTGAAAGGATAATTGATGATTAGAAAACCCTTGTGCAGTTATGTTAACACATGAATAAAAGTGTGAGTTTTCATGGAAAACATGAAATTGTGTGGGTGACCCCAAACTTTTAAACGGTCGTGTACGTGATGAATCGCTATGTGCTGTTCACGATTTTCAGTTTGGGAGTCCAACAAACAAAATGCTTTTAAACTTTGTTCTTTTTTTTTTTTTTTGTAAAAAGGAATTGAATGTCAAGGGGTTACAGTTTGGTGCACTATGAAATACTCCACTAATGTCACTATAGACAGGAAACCTATAACAATAAGAATATTGCTTGTTAGATTTTTTAAATCAGAGCTGCATTCATCATGTTGTAATGCAGTTGTGAGCAAGGACTGTTTTCTTACTGATGCAGTAAGAAGAAGAAGCTTTTACTTGTGCATCTGAACACTTTAAATTTTTCATATTCTTCACAGATCAACCTCAAACAACAAATGCGACCAAAAACAAAAAACAAGGTTATAACCCAACTAACAACAGACACCACTGTGCAGTACCCCTAAAAAAATACCACAGCAAGCCGACACATGTTGTCCATGTGGCCAGTAAATGAATCACAATGGCAGGTGGACACTCTCTGGAAACAAAGGGTGGAGGAAAGATATGTGGAGCACAAACGAATCTTCGCATTTCCCTTTAACCAAGATGAAAATCTGTTACTACAGAATGATGTTAGCAACAAAACGATGAGAGATAATTCATACTACATGCAAGTGCTTTGTTCAATTCTTTGGAACTAAGTTTGTTTTCTTTTTCTTTTAAGGCATTTTCCTAAATTAGTTTATATTATTCCATTACTTTTATTATTTATACTTGTTTGTGTTTTTATGTGCTAAAGGCACTGAAGACAATTTTCCACTTGGTTGGATAATGAAATTGCATTCTGCAATGGGAATTCAGTAATTTCTTTAGTGTGTGTGTAAGTTGCTGTTGCTGTAAAGATACTTACACACTCACACAGTTAAAAAGTCTAATAAAGCTTTTAGGTGACATACAAATGGAGATAATAGATATTTGATGTTCTTGATCGTAATGCTAACTGTTTTCTTTTTAAGTCCCCCACTAAATTTCTTACAGTAAAAAATATGTACTAATTATACTGTATAACCTTTAGAAGAAACAATTTATCAAATAGTATATGGCAACATTCTACAACAGCATCATTGTTGTCCACTAGATGTCCCTCTTCCTCACTGAATCAAACAGCCTGAGAGGCAAGCTCAAGAGAGATTTTTCGAGCGACATTAAAATGCAATGTCACTGAGGGGCTAGAAAGTTGAAGGATACTTGCCTGGAGCGGGCTGGAAGGCATTGTCCAAAATTTTGTCTGTGGGGTCAGGAATGTATCGGAGGACCATGCTTCCATCTCTGCTCGGGTATCCGCTCTGTAAAAAAGGACAGAGGCTTTTAGGGCTGTGACACTCCCTGTAAAGAATAATGCTAAAAGCTCAAAGTAAAGAGGGAAGTCCTTTTCCTGAAGTGTTTATTAAAGGCTTAATTTTATCTCACCATAAAGCCATTTCTGCCGTGGCATGTTCCAATGCTGCTGTTAAGGCTCTGAAAAAAGATAATATCAACTTTAGTCCTGAATACAGTCCAGGAAACAGTCATTTCCAAAGTCATGACAAAACTTCATATTCACCTATGAACCACAAAACCTGGCATTAAGTGAAGAAGTTTAAAATGGTACTAAGTGGGCACTTCTAATACAATGCACAAAACAGAACCTGGAGAAAACCCACGCATGCACAGGGACAACATGCAGACTTCATGCAGAAAAATCCCAGGTCCAGGCCGGGACGCGAACCGGGGATCTGCATGGCGACAGTGCTAACCACCAAGCTACTGCGCAGTCCATGCACAAAACAACTCTGCTGAATTTCTGATTCGGAAAAATTACTTTTGGTTATCTTTTCCTTTTTTTTTTCTTTAAATCTGATTATCTTTCATTTACTTTTTTTAAAAGAGTGTGTTTCTTTTGGCTGCTGTGATTTCTTTTAAAGCCTCTCAGGAGACACTAAGTTCCCTTGGAGTTGTGATGGTAATGTGTTTTTATGGTGCCAGAGAAGAAGTTACAGCTGCCATCCTCGGTACAAGCTGATGGGGATCGAAATAAACATCCAGCAAGCAGATTCATATTCATTCAGGCAATCTGACGCGCTTTGTTGTTTCTGTCAGACTCTCCAGTCAAAGGACTGCGGATGGCATAAAACCATGAAAACCCAGCAAATAGAGAGAACTGACTGACAGCTGTGGCAATGCAATTACTTTCAACAAGAAAAGGAAATTAAACACGCTGAAAGAGCGACCATCTGTAAAAAAAAAAAAAAAAAAAAAAAGTCTCGACCCCTAGTGAGCTATGCCCCCACAGTGATATTACAAAAGCAGACCTTTTCTGAGCTTTTATTGGACAAAGATTTGAAACAGTGCGCCCGGTTGCCTGTAAAGGTAATCAAATTTAAAGGCTCCTATGGGCTAACTAGGCTGTCAGTGGCCGGCAATGATCCCAGGTAGAAGAGCCAGACCTACGCACGGCCTTCACTGAACCTGAGGTAGAAGTGTTCTCCTTTAGTCAGCTCTCATCAATCAAAGTTCAAGCGGGAGGAAACGTGGGAGATGGGCTGATGAAGGAGGGTGATTCAATAGGGTCAGGACAGGACAGGTAAGCAGAATGAGGCCAGCTGCCAGCGTCAGAGGGGTTCAGTCCAGGTAACACCGGTCCCTTAGACTCATGCCAGGACAATTAGCTCAGTTCCCTGCACTGTACCATCACCCAAATTCAGTTTAGCGGCTGTAGTTCTGTCACCGCTGACAGAAGTGAGAGCTGAGAGTTTTCAACAAGCTAAAAAATGACTGTGTTTATTTCCATTCTGACTCACAGGGTAATGATTTATGCAGAAATACCATTTCCCAAAACACAGTTAAAATAGCACAATTAAATTTTCAAACAGCTGACTGCATGGTGGTAAAGTGTGCTCTGTGGTGACATTTCTGCAAACTCTTCTTAAATTAAAGTTGCTTTTTCTGGGAAATTTCATGTTGTCTCCAAAGCAGCTGGTTTTTCTCTTTCACTGTTTGGACACTGAAGGTCAATTTGACTGAATCTGGTGCGTGTGTGTGTGTTTGTGTGTGTGTTTAGGTAGGTGTGTGTGTGTGTGTGTGTGTGTGTGTGTGTGTGTGTGTGTGTGTGTGTGTGTGTGTGTGTGTGTGTGTGTGGTAAAGGTATCATTGCATGTACTTTTTTTAAGCCCTTAATGACTTCAGCTGACTCATTTGTGGCTGAAAGTTCACAGCATTAAATGCACTGACAACATTTTGGCTGTGAATCTCAGGTTTGTGTAAAAAGTTTTTATGATTAGTAGAAACTATGATGGAACAGCAGCTGTTTTAGTTTAAATGTAATTAAATGTAGCTCAGTATTTTCCAGTTTAGGACCAGTGCAACCTTTTGTTGATGTAAGAATAGTGACATATTGTGTATGCTATAAAATATATTATATCTGATGACCTTTTCTCTGTCTATCCTATAATCGTGCAGTTTGGAATGCCTTAATATTTGTTAATTTTTAAATTTTACACGGTAGGGGCTCTAAATTGTCCATAGGTGTGGATGTAAGTGTGATTGTTTGTTTCTATACGTAGTCCTGTGATAGACTAGTGACCTGTCCAGGGTGTCCCCTGCCTCCACCCTGGGATAGACTCCAGCCCCCCCCTCCATAGATAATGGATGGGTAAGGCTGGGGCAGTGTATCGCAAACACATGTCTACCTAGTCTACTCTAGTACTACAGTAGAGTAGAAGAAGTTCCCCATTGGTTACACCACTTCCAATATGGCATTTTACAGAATAGTTGCATTTCAGCAGCTAGTTTTAATTTCACACCATGAATTGTTCATAACCTGGTTGTCAAGGTGACCTCTGTATGATGAATTGTATAAGTGCCCGTATTTCTGGACTTCAGCTACGAGCAGGTCCTGCTCCTCCGCCATGTTTTTCCGCACGTCTCCGTCCGCGTAGTTAGAAAAATGTGGTGGTGCACGATGCAGAAATTTTCGGTGTGGAAAGGGCCGCTCGAGGGGCGTGGCCGCTAAAATGACGTAATTTGTCCGCACAGAGCCGCGTGGACCCGCACGGACCTCGCGGATGCGGCAAGCATAAAACAAGCTTAAAGGAGTCATGGCGCTAGTATCTTGAAGCCTTTGACTATTAATCACAGGACACCAATAGCACAGTCAGTGCAATTTGAAATAATACTGTAGGTGGACAATCATACCATAAGTTGTGATGTTCACAAGTACACTAGAATGAGTTTTCCCAGGAAGTACACCACATTGTGGAAGTATGACATATAAAGAAGGTAGGCAGTCTTCACAGACTAAGAAATAGTGTCAGACAGCATTGCATGAGAGATAATCTTAAACATGATGCCCTGGATGGATGTATCTGACTACGTGTTCCTGTCCCCCAAGTGTCCACCAACTCTGCCAAACCTTCAGCAAGAGTGGGCCAACATTCTCCAAGCAGCATCGACAAGCTCATTAACTTCGTATGTCACAGATGTGTGGCACTATGCAAGGGGTGTAACACTTGTTACTGACTTGTGATTTCTGGTCTATGACCCCACTCTCTAGCTGCCCATTATCATTAACAGTATAACGCAGACTTGGTTGTTTCATGGTGTCTAGTCTGTCTCACTTATTCCCATAAGTTATAAAGAATTGATATTATTTGACAATGAGTCACTGTTTATATTTTTGTTAAGTACATCTGATAACATCATTGCACTTTTAGCTTGGACTTTCATTTAAAGTGGACCATTGGTGTGGCAGTGCGGGCGTTTTTCAAAGTTAGAAATGCTGTGTTTAAATTACAGTGTTCTGTTTTTATCTTACACGCCTGCCCACAAAGTAGAAATGAGTCACCCCTCCAAGATTTTCTGAAATATCAGCAGTGGTATTGAAGAAAAACATTTTCTTTATTGTTCTAGTGTCAGAATGCATAACTTCACCGCTTTTGCCAAGATCTAAGCTGTGGGTAACACAAAGGTCACCTCTGAGACACAGATGGCCAGACAGACCAGATCTAAAACCCTCTGATTGTTTTTTCTTGTATGAAGGAGCTTACTGTGGAGTGAAGCAGTGGGGTGTGGGAGGTGCTCGGGCTGCTGAAGAAGCCATGCTGTGGTACCAGGTATTCATCTGCATCCACAGCATCCTCCATGTCCTCACTGCTGATCAGGCTGCCGTAGAATTTAGTATCTGTGGGACTGGGTAGGTGCATGCGGTCATCACCCTGAAATAGAAATATTTGCCTGAGCTTTGTCATCAAATAGACAGCAGGTTTTAACAGATTATTTTTAAGGAAGGACTGGGGTAAAATTATACCTGGATGACAAGATAACGGGATGGATCCCGAGCCATCTTTGTAAATTCAGCTATTAGTTCTCGGAAACGAGGCCGGCTGTCTGCATCGATCATCCAACCTGGACAGACGCATCAGCAGAGATCATCAAGATAAGTGGACACAGTGAGATAAAATGTAAATATTCCTTGCAAAGATATTAGCAGAGATTGATAGTAACAGCAAAAATAGCTTCCATCAGGAAGAATTAGGAGATTCTAAAAACACAAATAAAGAAAATGGCTTGATTAAATACAGCACATATTAAAAACAGGCACAAAGTAATGCTGCAACTAATGAATATTTTTGTCACTGATTCATTTGCTGTTAATTGTCTTGATTAACTGATTAATTGTTTGGTCTACAAAACATTAGAAAACAGTGGGGAAAAAAATTCAATGACAATATCACAGAATCCAAGGTGCATAACTAAAGATATTCAATTGTCTTATAATTAAAACAATGAAAAGCAACAAATTCTAATGTTTGAGGATTTGCAACCATCAAATTTGTGCACCTTTCCTTGAAAAATGACTTAAGCGATTAATATAATATTACAATAATTGTTGATTTTTTTGTTGTTGTTGTTGCTGCAGCTTTAATATTAAGTACTAAACGTGTGCAGGTTATGTAAATTATATGTACACTGATCAGATTAGATATAAGTCTTCCACCAAGCTTACATTTCACCATGATCATGTAGACATCTATAGTACAGATTGGTGGTTGAGGTAGGCGCTCTCCTTTCTCCAGGACCCCGGCTATTTCACTGGCTGGAATCCCATCATATGGTTTGGTCCCAAATGTCATCAGCTCCCAGACTGTTACACCTACAGAGCAGAAAGGAGGACAGATGGTAAATGTCAGTTTGATGAGCTGTCTTTCACTTTGTTTTGCTCCCAATAAAAGGGAAGAAATGACAGTGACAGGATGTACGCTTCTCAAATATCACACAGTATCAAAATAGCTATGTTGACAAATTGGCTCTGCCTGCAGGAGTGGGAGTTAGCAGGATGCATTTCTGTGTTGGAGGAACTGAAGACGGGAAAAGGAGGAAAGGAAGCCCGCCACTTCTGCCAGGGTCTGCTGATGCTTTTGCCATATTGAGCGGAAGGCTTGATCAAACCCTCGGGAAAAGAAGATTTGGAAGCTGGCCCACTCAAAAAAGGCTGTGCTGTGCTTGGCTTCAGTGTGTGTGTGCAGGCATCTGTGCGTGTGCGTGCTCCTGGGCTGGAAGAACTGTTTATGTGGGTTGAGGCAACAATCTCTTCTGACGTGAAATTGTCCATCTGAGACTGCTGGTGTGTAGGTGTTTGCTACCTGTGTCCTAAAATCGCAGATGCGAGCAAGATGTTCCCCCTTTTCGTTTTCTGTTTTAAAATGTTGACAAGCTTTATTAAATCCAAAAACAACATCTGATCTGAAGCTTTAGAATGACTGTCCTCCCACTGCCTCGCTTGCTGGTAAAACACTTTATTTAGCAATGAATAAATATTTCTCCAGTGAGACTGTCACCAACACTCAGAAGTACAGAGACCCAGATGATTTACATATCTGAAGCTAAACAAGGACTGAAGCTCAATCTGGGACACTGCATGCTGGGATCTGTCTTACTGGGTCAGAGGTAGAGCATGTGCTCTCAACATAAAGCTTGTGGCTTACCGTAACTCCATACATCACTCTGGTGTGTGTAGGTTCTGTTCAGAATAGATTCAAGAGCCATCCATTTAATCGGTACCTGCAGAAGAAGAACGGAATTGTAATTCACAAATACAGTACAAATTCCCCACCCAGATGTTTAAAATGTATAGTGAATATGTTTTCTTGAGCATGTTTTTACAAATGCAGCCATTTGGACCAAATATTGTGTTTCACATGTTTTAGTAGGTCATTTTTGCCATCACATGCCTGTGCTTGCAAGGGTGTTCTACAACTAATAGCTATTAGCTCTTTGAGACGGCAGCCTCGACTTTGTAGACTCTCTTAGGAGCAATATCTGTAATGACTTCTTAAAAGATGTGAGAATTTCATTTATATTCATTTGCCTCTTTATTCAAAGCACTGTAGCAATTTCTTAGATTGAAATCCAGTACTGTCTTTGCCACATTCAGTGTATAATGTAACTGCACTGTCACCTAGTGGTGGAAAAATGCAATAGTCACATACCCAAAAATGAACATTTTATTATGAAGTTATGAAAACTGTTTATATATTATATACTATATTTAACATGGATTTTAATTGAAAAAAATTTGACAATGTTTTGGGGTCATGTCTACTTCCAAACTAAATGTGTTTTTCAATTAATATCTCCTCATTCATTGTACTACAAGACCAGAGAAAATTCCTTTTTGAAAACTGTCCTCTAATCTTTAATTGACAGAAAATTTCAGTGCAGCAAAAGCATATGACTACAGTGACTTCAGGAAGTCTCAGCAGTGGTGGATTTCTGTGTTTAAACTTTGTCCAGATTTGTTTCCAAGAACTGGACAGTCCTCACATCTGTCCCTCTGGTGTTGACAGGCAATAAAGATATCTGGGACGAAACTAAATATTTGATTATAGTTGAATAACCCAGATGTAACAGAGCTCTGCTAATGTAGCAAGGCAGTACATCAATACAGATCTGTAAATATGTTGCTTCAAGCACTTTCTATTATGTTACTGGATTGCTGACTGAGTTAAGCCAAGAAAAAAACCAAAACAAATATTTGGGAATCATCATGAGACAAAGTGTATAGGTTGCCCTGCAGCTACAGGCAAATACAAGCACTACATGTTTTGGTAGTCAGGAAAAATAGTCCTTCCAGTGGCACAAAGAAACAATGATAAGAAAAAAAACTTATCTGATTTGTCATTTCTCTTAGAACTCAGTTCACTGACAGGGACTATTTATATAGCACGCCACTTACATAAGAAACAATCTGGAGCAAAACTAAGTGCAAAAATGCCATCTTTTATGGATTGCAGCTTATTTATCTACAGGAAATCATCTGTCTCCCAACCACCTGATTTGGAACAGGCTATAAATGCACGAGTAACATTGGTAATATTCAGGCCTATTTATATGCAACAACTGTGACTATAAATTTTTAAAAAAAAAACATCCAAGATCTAGATCACAATCTTTATCTTTATATCTTGGTTAAAAAAGATTCTTTCAAGTCATACTCCAACCAACCTTTCCTCCGTCTGCGTGGTACTCTTTCTCGTCCGAACTGAGGAGTTTGGCCAGACCAAAGTCTGTAATCTTGACGTGTTGAGGAGTCTTCACCAGGACGTTTCTCGCTGCCAAGTCACGATGCACCAAGTGGCGCTCCTCCAGGTAGTTCATACCCTTTTGTCAAACAAATGATGAAAGTTATTACATAAGAGCCGTGCTTTCACTAGCTGTCTGATACAGCTGGAAACACAGAAACATTGCGTGATCAGACACAATTAAATAAAAACGCAACAGCGCTGATGTACTTGTCATCATCGTCCAATTAATCAATCAACAAAATTTCTTGTGTACTGTTCTTTATAGCAGCTGCAGCGACAAAAACAACTTGACTTGTTCTGCAGAAATGCAAGTTGCTTTTGTGTCTATCACACACCCTGAATGCCTTAAAACCCCACAAAGACCTGGGATAAACACTATTGTTGCTGAAAATAAATGACAGTGGAAAACACTATTGATGTATTTATTGTCTAATATCTATTGTAGGTGTGTAAAACAATAATTACAGCCCCACGCAGGTGCAACCTACTCAACAGACCATACCATGTAACTTGATAACTTGAAGAGCTTTCTGTCTTACCTTGGCGATCTGCACACACCAGTTGAGCAGGTGCTGGGAGCCGATATTGTCCTTGTTCTCTTTGACGTAGTCCAGCAGGCAGCCGTAGGGCATCAGCTGGGTTATGAGCTGCACTGTGGAGGTTAGGCAGATGCCCAGCAGACGACACACATGGGGGTGCTCCACACTCGCCATCACATAGGCTTCCTGTAAAAGTACATACAGAGAGAGAAAAGTTTATGTCTTGATTTTGCCAGTGTTGGGAATAGAAAAAGGCATAATTCACACTGATGGAGTAAAGGTTCAAAGGCACAAAAGGACAATATCTGTTAGATCAAAAAGTCTCACAGCCTATTCCATTTTCCACATAAATATTGGCAGAGGCGTCCATATTTATCCTGGCAGCTGACTGCTTGGAAAACAGATGTGGAGATACGCAGTGTAGAATGACAAGTTCCTTAGCAGCAGTCATTCACAGCCAATTCTATTTCATTGCCTGAGAGTGGAAACTCTCAGTCATCACAAGCGAAAAGCGGCTTTAAGAAAAAAAAAACAAAAAACACGGGGATAATCGGAACTGGCCAATAAAAATGGCTTCCTGCAAGGAGACCAGTGCAAACAGCACTTCAAACAGAGCTTTATTTAGTAAGTTTCTTGTCCTGAGCGTATCGATTGGACCCGAAATATTTTTTAACATGCCTATTGCAGTATCAACATTGTTCGGTAAATAACCACTTCTCTGCAGTCTTGACAGTCTGATGACAAAGAGGTTAGTGTTTTTTTTGCTTGAAATACAAGACTGCCCTCAAGTCATGAAGTTCAGGGGACGTGCGTGTCCACCACACAGTGCAGATGTACAGTGACGGAGCAGCACGACCACAAAATCACAGGCTCTGAGATGCACGTTTGTCTGGTTGCATAATGCTTTTAGAGCAGGCTGTTCTCTCAGTGCGGCTTCAGGACTGCATTCTTTTCCACAACACCTCAGCCTTGGATTACACACCAACGCCCACACGTTGCCTTCCAGTGAATTAATCCCATTTCCTACTGGCTCATGTGACAGTTGTAACATGACACATTCTCCACTACAAGGAAAACATGTGGCCATTGGTTTCAAACACAGTGACATGTGCTATAAATTACAGGATACATTACTCTTAAACTGACATCTGGAGGGTAATAACTGTCACTCACTTTGTGTAACACACTGAGACAGTTCTGAACCTTTGAAATCAAGTCAAAATATTGTGATATTTCGTACAAAATTAGCATCAAATTTCAATCTTTTTTATTTTTACCTAAGAGCATGCATATAATTGAAGGAGACTGGGAAGTAACATGTGAAATGGACTGTCATTTTAGTTCTGACTCAGTATTACAGTAAGCAATATTGACCACATAAATCAGTGAACTTACGTCCAAGATCTCCTTGTTTGCTTTTGGTGATGTGGCCTCTCTTAAAACCTTGATGGCCACAGGGATCTTCACATCTTCTCCCTCTGGAACCCACAGACCCTGTATGGACACAAGTTTCTTGTTTCACAGGCTGCAATTACACCTGAATCATCAAGTCACGCAAGCATACACTTACGGTACAATCATAAAGATGTGCATGCACTGGTTGAGTACAGCCCCACCATAAACACATACAGTATACAGTACATTTGTGTTCTATTTGTAGGCTCTACTTTGCCTATGTCCTATCAAGGTCTAACAGTGGAAATTGTCCTTTCAGAGGCAGAAACCCAAGAGCACACTTGTTTTTGTACAAAGGAACATCGACCTGGCTTACATTCTTTCTCTGGAGATTTAGTCTAACCTAAAATCAACCCTAAAATAGACAGTTAACCTAGAGGAGACCAGCTTTTTGTCCCCATATGGAAGATGAGTTCCCACAATGTCATTGCGCAAGCACACATTCCCACATTAATAAGAGTGAGAGTGAAGTCACTCATGCGTGATCTGGCAAGTTAAAAATGTGTGTTTTAATTGAAAAATTGACAACACATGTAGATGAGTGAAAACATTGACGGGTGTTGGTTCTTGGCACAAACAGCACTACAGAGCTCCAGCGTCAGTAAAGCTCAGCACTAAAATTCAGTTTTGACAATAAGTTGATTTGAGACACAACCTTGAGGCATTCTATTACCTTGTAAACTGTACCAAACGCTCCGGATCCCAGCACTTTGATTTTCTTAAATTCAGGTTCCTTCAGGATCCGCAGCAGAGCCTGGTTTGGCGCCTCTCCGCTTGGAGTAAGAGGTTCAACCAACTGCAAAGACGGATCGAATGTCTTCAATATTCAATATGTTAATACTAAAAATCAAAAACTGTAGCGTATGAAAAGCAAAACATATAATCTGTTTCTGTCCAAACATCTTGGTGTGTTCCTCCAAGTGTGGTGACTCAGTTCCCTCATCTTACCTCTCTCTCTTGGAGCAGTCTGCGCATGGTTCTCTTCCTCTTGATGTGGCGTCGGCGGAGCAACACAAAGACAGACAGGCCTGCAATAAGAACAGCCAGCAGCCCACCAACTACACCAGCCGCAATCATGGAAAGACCAGGGGGGCTGAAAGACAGCAGGCTGATTTAAGAATGCAGATAGAAAACAGAGCACAGCTGTAAAGTTCATTCAACATGGAGGGACATGATTGGCACACCAAACTTAGACAAAGCCAGCGTACCCTTAAAGAATGAAGATCAGATCAGTGCTAGTACCTTTACCCACCTTTTAATATGGCAGCCGCCGAGGCCAGGTCCAATGCACCTGTGGATAAATCAATGAAGAGAATCTAATGTAACTATGCTGTTAGTGTTCTTTCCTCCTGCAAATTCACCAAGTCAGCAGAGAGCCATTGCTTTCCTGTGAAGCAATCACTGTCCATCAAAAACAATTCACTGTTGTCCTGCTTGTATGTTTCACAACATATCTGATTTCATTTCTGCCAGTGAAAGCATCCAAGTTCTCTGTAATTTGCTCCAAGTCTACAAGACTAAATAGTTTGAATGGATGCATCAATCACTGGGGTCAACTGGGGACTGTTTATTTCCATGTAGACCAGTGATGTATTTATGAAATGCCAAACTATCGAAAAGTTCTGGAAACAAATATTGTATTTTTCTTCATAGAAAGTTACACAAGGCCGTTACAGAGGTTCATCAAAGTGACTGCTTTCAGCGGTTTAATTCCAGAACCACTTCCCTTGTTACTCATTTGTATACCACCATGGCTGAATGCTGATTGTATATAACTGTGATAATTAGGTCTGTTTTCAGCAGGAGCCATTATTGTTTTGTTTTTAAATGCACTACAGACCTCTAAAACTTGATACTGAAACAAAGAGAAACCAATGGCAGCCTGGAAGGTACAAAAAGTATCCAGAAGTTCACAAACTATAGCATGCCTCGCACAAAAATAATGTCAAGCACATGTCATTTGTCGTTAATGTGAAAATTTGCAAAAATCACTGTAAAGCATTATGTCAATTTACATTTTGTCTTTAACTCCAAGTGCTGTTAAGTTTTAGATTTTGAACTCAGCTATTGTAGTTTTTGCAGGTTACATTTATTTGACTACTTGAAAATTTGGCCTGATTGACTGGACTTGCTTTATCAAGTTATCAGTTGAAAAAAGAAAGAAAAGAAACATTGCGTGAGTGAAGGTCTGAGAGCTAAAGAAAACATACTTGGTTCTGCATTTGAGTTTGGGGAAAAAAACACCTCTTTAAACTAATGTCAAGATTGAAGAACAGATATAAACAACTTGTTATATCCTGGAGATATGTGATGTTTTAATTTGGACTAAAACACAGACACATTTTGGTCTCAATGAGAGAACTACTTCTGCCGGCAAAAGGATTCCATGTACCAGCAACGGCCATCCAAATAAGGTGGATTAATACGTGAACCTGCTGTCTGAAGGAGTGGGGAGGACCCTTACAGCACGCGCCATTTTATTCCTGCTGAAAGACACAGTAGAGGTGAGTGTAAATGATTTTAAAATCTTGAATCCTTTGCCCTTAACTTTGGAGTTGTAACATAAAGAAAACAGAGTTAACTCTGTATGTTTATAAATTTTGGTAGAAGGTTAAAAATGTGAAAGTATAAGAACATGGGTTTGTTTTAATCTGGTGCAATAATAGTTTTTCTTTAATAAGCAACTGAAGTTCGTCATTAGACTTCGACATTAAGTCAGCTAACTTCAGTCAGCATTAGCAACGTTAGCTGTTAGCTTGCTGAGGGTAAAGATGGTGGTGGGTTAGGGTGACGTTCACCTCATGTTACTTAATCTACTCCATGAGGAATTACACCGATAAATGACTAATTCATTTTACTATGAAAACTATGCAATAAAAAAGTCAACCTAAACACTGCAAATTTAATTCTGAATCACCCCAAGCATAGTTTTCTGCTTTGTAATCTTTAAAACCAACTTTTTATTTATTTATTTAATCAATCTCAGCTGATATGACAACATAAATGCTGGTACCAGTATATCTGTGATAGGCCAATATCAAGGTAGAAAAATGCATTTTTTTTCTGTTACAGGCCTGAGCAAGTATTTCCAGTTCATGAAGTGGAAATGTAAGTTTTGTGCATTCTCCACTAGTTGCCTTGCCAAGGAAGAACAATGAAACATTATAAACATGGGCATCATCGAAAGTATTCAGATAATGATAACAGCTGCATGCTCTGAAGTTTTTGTAAATAAAACAAAGAAAAAACAAAGATCCACCACCTGCCGGGAGCCGCCTGACGGACAGACTACTGTTAAATCAGAGAAGGAATATTGAGACTGTGCTTGTGGAAATGCAGAAGAGGGACCTGGATTTATAGGTTCTGGACAAACTGATGCTTGCGACATTCCCACAGTGGAGAAAGGAGATCGTTGGTGATGAGCTGCTCATCTCTGCTGTCAAGGACAGATGGCCTGCATTGCTTTGCAAGAGACAAGTCTTTTGTCAGTTGAGTACAATTTACCTGGTACAAATTAGAAATTATTTAGTACTTGTACTTTATTGGAATTTTCGAGTTTGAACACTTGTTTACTTCTACACCACTACTTCTCTGCTGTAAAATGTTGCATTTTCACTCCACTACATACGTCTGACTTACTTTGCAAGCAATCTTGCAATAATCAGTCAATACAACTTATACATCAGGGTTGGAACTTCAGCTAAGAAGCGATAAAGACGAAAGATTTTACTGCAGTGTGCTGACCTTGCTCTTTGCCCTGTATTTAATTCAATTGTACTTTGATAAGTTCAAGCCATAAAATTATATTTGAAATGTAGCATAGAGTAAGGTGTGTGTGTGTGTGTGTGTTTGTCATGGTAATCTCATGGAGAAACCCTTGATGTAATCATGACAGGAATGCAGGTTGGACTGTTGATTAGACACAAAAGCCCTCTGCTTGACGCATTTCCTCTGGAAGTCTTAAATGTGGTTGTGGTGGTAGAGGAGACAGTCATCCTACAGGACCTCAGAGAGATGCCCACAGGTCTTCCCATGTTAATGGGGGCAATCTACTACCTCAACCTCGAGTATCCCGTAATATGAAATACTGCTTTGAGTTCCTTCAGAAGGTCATCATCAGAAATAAACTGCTGAAATATTGCCTGTAAACAAATGAATGTGCATCATGCTCCTGGTAGAAAGGAGTTGTTTTTTTGGACTCTTCTTTGTTCTGCACGTTGTTCTTATTTGTTTGGCAGTGTAGTTTGTACAGCTCTGGTCAGGTATGGTCAAAGCAGGTGCAGAAAAGAGGAGAGAATTAAGGTGGAAAACCTAATGCTGTTATGAACTGTATTGATTGTTTAAATTTGTTCTGAGGAAGTAGCTTTCATGATGAACCAACTAATTTATTTTAGAATTATTTTCAAAGATTCTTCATCCTAGTCAAGGAAGTTAATTATATGGTTCATAAAAGCTTTCATTAACCCTTATTTCTCTTTCTACATCTGTCCGAATGTCAATTACAGTTTTGGCCGTATTTGGTAAATATTTTTACAATGTACGCTGTTCTTCATATTCAGTATTTTGATTTATTAGATTGTATGCATATTCCTGTTGATGTTATGATATTGATCATCTGTGTTGTGAAGGCAGGTTTGAGATCACAGTTCACGTATAACACTGGTTTTAAAAATAAATTATATTTAAAATGCAAATCCTCTTAACTTGAAATGGCAAATTATATAATTATAGAACTTGAAAGTGAGTTCTACGAATATCAAAATGTGAGCTTGTTTGACTTGTTAAATAAGCTTTTCTTGCACTGATGATGTAAGGTTAGTTTTTGTTGTTTGCGGACAAAGTTAAATAAACTTACACAACTTAAAAAACAATGTTGAGCAACTAGAACTTGTCATAGCAGTCATATCAAGGAGATGAACTTTATTGAGTTCAAGCAAAGGTCGTTTTCAAGTCGAGTTAATTTGTGTTTTCATGGCAGCAGGTCAACTTTCATTTGCAAGTTGAAACAAGAAAAGCATTCAGAAAGTGCAGTACTCCGCCAAGGCTGCTCAGTCGCATCATTTCCGACAGATGAAATCTTGAAAAAATTTGTGTCAGAAATTGCGGAACCATAGAATGTGGCCGTTTAATACAGATTTATCAGTGAACAAAATGACCTTGTGCTGAACACAGGCGTGTGTTATGCATGTGTACGTTCTGTACGGATACCGAATTCCGTGACCTAAATATGTAGCAGGCGGCGGGAATTGATGGGACTTGGAAACATCTCCACAATTTAATCAATTGTTCCTCGTGTCACTTCCGACGGATAAGTCTCGATAAGTCAGCAGCAGTCGATTTGTAGTAGGATCGCAATCGTGATCATCAGCAGGCAGCTGATACAGTGTTCATTCGTCATAGTAACAGTGACGCTGTGCTGCTATCTATCAATGTTACAGAAATATTTAACAAATCCGTGGATCCAGACTATAAAGCTGCATCATTGCCAAAATCTAATCACTTGGTCCTTGTGTCATTTCTGACCTTCCCTGAAAATTTCATCCAAATCCTTTTGTCCGTTTTTGAGTAACGCTGCTAACATACAAACAGACGGACAGGCATACGCTGATCGTCACAGAACTCCGTCGAGTAATAACATGAAATGTCTTAGAATATCGTTTTTCAGTCTGTCCTAAATTGTCTAATTTCAATCATCTCAGCAAGAATTGCCTCACTTTTAATGGCAACCTTTCTCTCCAATGTGTGCCAACACAACCACAGCTGAACCTTCAGGCCTGGAAATCATTTCTGCATCACTATTACGACAGACAAATGTTTGCAACACAGAAAAGTAGTGCCAGTTCTCAGTTTGACGGAACATTGCTTTTACCCTTGAGTGCAGTTTTTGTGGCAGAGCTGGCACACTTTCATCTCGTCTGCATATTTCCACACTAGCATGTCGTCCTCCCCTGGCATGCCTTGGGGACAGCGGGAGACACAGAACAGTCCATCTTGGAAGTTGGCACACTTAGCACAGTTTCCAGAACCCTGGAAGTAAAAAAAAAAAAGACTCATGATGTTTACCACTCCATTGGAGTAGTTGTAAATATTATGTTAACCGCACTGTCTCATAGTAATAATTTGTCAAAGGGAGCTGCATCATTCTTCCTCATAAAGAAGCAAATGTTTGGCAATGGAAACCCACAGAGTCGTGTTAGATACTTCAAAGTTAGGCCAGTGAAAAGACAAGTACGATAACAATTCAGTCATCTGATACAAGAGCTGTCATTTACTACTTTCCTTAAATCCACGTCAGCCTTTGGAGCAGCATCTAACACAACAGTTCCATTTGGGGTGAATATGCTTCGATCTTATCTTACTTCAACCTAGACATTTACTTTTGATAATAATGCCAGCTATTTCCCAAAAAGAAGCTTGAACTTGTTTTTAATCAAAGATGGGATTATGAGCTTATAAAAGAAGACAGTTACATCACACAGCCACACCCCTTATTCAAAACACAGCATGTCTTGTGGCTGAGCTGCATTATGGTCTATTAAGGCTGTTGTTAATGGAGAAATCAGCAGCACCAGCACTTCTGGAACACATTTCATGAGGCTCAAATATTCATTAGTGGCACTCATTGATTCCGAGCGACTGACATAAAAATGCAAGGTTTTAAATTCATAAATTCCATTGACAGAACGGTTTAGCAAGACTATAATCGTTTTGTTTGTGGTATTAGTTGAGTGTTTGGTGACACATACAGGCGCGCTGCAGGTCACAGTCCCATTCATTCGCTGACACTCTGGGTGACACTCAGTGCAGGTTTTTTTCACGACTGCCTCCCGTGGTTCTCTGCAAAAACAATAACAGAGCTAACAAACTCTCACCGCTGGCACACCTCATTTCAAACAGTTACATGTGAAGTGAAATTCTTCATCCCTTCTTTGAGGGCAGAAGTTAATTGTAAGCCTGTCAAGATTCAATGTTTGACAGAAATCTCCAAAGATAAACACGTGAGTGAATGCACCATTTCTGCTGCAATGTTTGTCTTACATCTACTGGAGATTTAACTTCAAAATAACTCGGATCGTATTTGATCTTAGCATTTCTTTCAATAATCCCCAAACTCATCAAATGTCACAGTCGGTATATGCTCATGGTACGAAAATAGACTTTGAAGGAGTGAACTGTTGAGTACACAGATCTGATGTTTAGACTACTTGTTTGTCTAAAACAAGGAGCGCAGTCCCAGATTCCTCCCTTACCCCTCCAGGATGTTGCAGGAGTCAACACAACTCCCATCACGGCTGTAGTCACGGCAGGCAAAACACATGTCTGGGCCTGGACCCCAGCAGCCGTCTGTGGTACACTTCCTGTCACACGTGTTGTTCCTCAGAGCTGTAACCACACATCAGCACACATAATTATCCAATTTTGATATTATGCCCCACTGATTAAATCTGGCTTACATAATCAAAAGCAACAAAAACAAGGATCTAACTGAATTTGGTTTTGGAAACTAAATTTACCGCACGTGGCAGCATCAGCGTTTCCTTCTATCATAGCACTTTGGCTGTCTGATTTGAAGAACCTCTTCCAGTGGCTGATGTTGGTGTAGCAGAGGTCCCGGTTCTTAAAGATGCTCACGTCTCCATCGGTGATTTCTTTGAGAGACTTAAGGCCTAGATAGTTGATACCGAGATAAGTCATAACCAAACTGCGACTCGCACTACACAAGGTGGAAGAGAGTGACAAGAAGAAAAAAAAGAATTTATGAAAGCCTTGAATAATAGTCAAGGCCTGAGAAACAAATTTCTTCCTTGTGATCCAGTGGTTGTGAATCTACGGGGGGATCTTTACAAGGAACATACCGTTTAGTTCTTCCTCGAATGATCTCCAGATTCTCAAAAGGACTAAGTGAGCTCATGCTTGCTGGCCACGTCTGAATCCACAAGTATCCTGAAGCAACAAATGGTTTGTTAATTGTGAAACTCTTTAGTGTGCATTTTATGGTGCCATGCATTAGTCATGTCTTACGTAGCCTTACCAGTAATTTCCTTAACTGTCTTAAACACATCAAGCTGGGCAGGATCCATCTTTGGTGTTTTGGTAAATGTATCCCTACAAATAATACAAATAATTGGCTTCTGGTTAAGATGCCCAGCGATCTATTACAGCTGATGCTGACTAACATGGAAATGGCATACAATTAATATCATCAACTTACCCATAAATCGATGGGTACATGATGGCAATGTTACCGTTGATTTTGGTGCAGTTTTTAAAGGAGTCGATGTTTGTGGCATTAATGGACACAGCGTGAGTCAGGTCTCCTGTTCCAAGTCCATTGCACACTGTAAACAATTAATGAAACAAATAAACTGTTAGAAGCAGTATTCAGATGTGTAACAGAAGCAAGACCTTAATGTAAGTACAGTAAAAAGTATCATTATCAGTAAAACCCATTTAAAAAGTTTTAAAAGTGGTCAAGCATGCTCATTATGCTGACAGTATGCTCCCATTTGCATCAGCATGTAGTTGTCAAATGTGTTGCTAATCCCATGAGCTAACTGCATACTATCAGCTAATCTGTAACAATGTATGATATTCTATTCATCACAGAATGATATGGTTCTTGAGTTCAAGAAACAGTTTAGCATTTTGTAAAATACTCTCATTTGTTTTCTCGCCAAGAATTGAAAAGACTATACACTGCAGTTTGGCTTAGCATAAAGCTGTTTAGCCTAGCAAAACATTTGAATTTACTCAAGGGGATGAATAAAGTATGTTTTTTGCTCCTGTCACAGTTTTCCTGTATGTGGGCTCATTTTTCATTCCAATATTATGTCATGCACCTCTACAAAAACAGCCCAACCATGGCTAGAAGAACTGAAAACTCAATAATGTGTTCTGTGGAGTATGGCTTAGAAAAAGGCAAATTTATCTGCTTATTTACAAAATTTTACAACAAATGAAAAACAACACATTTTACAAAAAAACCCCCCAACAAATAAGAACCTGGAATTGACATGTACAATATTTTTCCAGGTGGCCACAAAATATGGTAAGTCTACATACTACTGATATTTTACTATTTAAAATTGGTCTTTTGCTTTCATGCTTGTCTTCTATCTGCCTGTAGTTCAACTCATTTTAGCTGAAAACTCTCAGAATTTTTGTCTCGTGGTTGGTTGCAGCTAAGATACTAATAGCTTCTTAGTTGCACCAAGGAGAACAGAGTTTTTTTTTGTTTTTTTTTAAATACAAAATCCTGTTAATGAAAATGGCTTGTTTTAAACTGAGACAGGCAAAATAAAGTGATTGTGATGAGATGTCAAGATTTAGATTTGGTCAATCTTCCCAACAAGCTGCTTTTCATACACAATTAGCTGAAGGATAGTCAGAAAGTTGAAAATCCCTTGATTCTTTTAGGTTTTTTTTTTAAATTTTTAGGCTCTGATAAATGGTGTAATGTTGGTCTTTTTTTGTTAAAACACAACGTGCCTTTCTAACCTGTTGGCAGGCAATACCAGAGGTGTCAATCTTCCCAGCAAGTAAGCAACTAAAGCATAGTTCTCAAAATGCCAAACTGATTCTTTGAAAATTTAAATCATATCTTCTATATAAAGTGATGGAGTAGAAAATACAGGTAACATCTGACTTCACTGGCTGACTTAAGACTGACATGTCCTGATCATGAAGGCGTCTTTATAAATGTTTATGACTGTTATGACTAATTTTCAATAGGGTTATTTCTGTGGATATTATTTGCGATGCCATAAAGCTGTCATAAACATGGCATGGCCCTGTAGGAAACTATTCAGCTTCATGTGTTTGCATTGTAATAACCTGTCATGTGACTGGTGCTGACATTTGTTGTCATGAGACCGTTCTAATTGTGTCATTATGAGGGGCTGAATTCAAACTAGCCATTAAACCCTACTTCTATAGCCCTAACCCTTGATAATTGTCAAGTTGTCATAACAAAAACATCTTATATTATGTCCATTTTTTTTTTTTTTATTAAAAAGGACATAATTGACCAAATAGTACTTAACAACAGTCATAAATATTCATAAACCTTACATGCTCATGACAGGTGTCAGGTCAGTTCTATGCACAAATAAAGAAGCACCAAACTACAATATACGTCTCACTTGTGTACCTCTGAATTGTGCCAAAGCATTTTCCTTAAGAAAATGTTCTTCATGTGTTAATTATGATCCACCACTATAAAACTGTATTTTGTTTACTGTCAGAAATATGTCTCCAGGTTGCACAGAAACAGCTTAACCTCCCACCTTTTGGACACAGTCCGTCACACTTGGCGCATTTCCTAATTCCTCCTTCATCCACCTCGTATGTGTTACCGCTGCACGTCCGCACACAGGCTCCGTGATCAGTCACAACATAATTATCTGGGGTGATTGCAAAATATAGGAGGTTCACTTTCAAAATCATGTCAGATTCATCACAAACAGGTTGGGTATTGCAAAGCGTCTGGACATTGAAGGCCAAAAGTAAAACAAATAAAAATCCGAATGTTCCTTTCAGCAATAACAGCTCGTAGCAGTCACACCACCAGTAGGACTAGAGGTAGATAATGTAGGTCATACAATATAGATTGAGTAATACGGAGCCAGACCTGTGTAAGTTAAAGTTATGAAGAAAGGTTGTTGCATTAACACACCCTGAAACTCAATCATTTTCTTTCCTTGTTCATACAGTTTATAATTAAACTTGGACAAACTGTAACCACTGAATGTTTAACAACCCTGAAGGACAGCCTGGGCACTTGTTCAGCATACCACAAGGTGAAAAAAAGCTCCCAGTCATGCATGGTGTGTTTCATATTGCCAAGTGAAGCTCACAACTTTGCTTTTATTTACCCTGACTGTGGAGACAACAGCTACACTGTGTGCTTTTATGTAGGGTGGTAAATATATCCATGTCTAGAAGGACTGCAAGTTTAACAAGAAATTGGCTAAAACACAGAAAAGGTTTCTCTTACGTGGGCAGCTTTTGACACAGGTGGCCCCGAAGTTGTACTTTCCATGTGGGTTGGGAACCAGCTGGTGCAGGTTGGGATCGTAGCGCATGAGGCCTGGGCAGGAGTCCTTACACACCCCATCATCCCGGAAGTCCCGACAGGCCTGCAGCACAAACAACAGTCATCTGGGACCAAAACAGAGCCCCACACTAATGATAACATTGCATTCCTCTATCACAGCCTTGGCTTAATCCTCAGAGCTGCATAGAGAGGGAGAGCAGACGCTGATACTCCAGGCACTGCCAAATGAAAGATTTAATCAGCAGTTACATGTCTCATTGCTACTGAAACCAATAACAATATTTCTGATCATAAAAACAGATGCTGCTGAGAGAGAGCTTTGTTTTGCTGGAGGGTTCTTGTGTAGATTTCACCGAGTAGCATGAAATATTCAGCGTGTTTTGCCGTTTAAGCTCGTCTTTATTCATGTTGTCCTGCACATGAAGGTGTCGTCGTCTCACCAGACAGTCGGTCGGTCTGGGTCCTGTGCATCCTGCGGCGCAATGCTCATTGCAGCAGTCACTTGGTGAAGGTCCTTTGCATCTCTTAGAGCACTGCTGTGCACAGTTCAGCTTTGTTACTGGCGATGTAAAACAACACAAATTCAGTGGAGTGACCAGCACCAGCAAGTCACTTTTCAGTTTTTGATTCAGAGGCCATATCAAAACAGTACATTACAGTATTTTACCATGTTGAAATGGTGGTGAAAATGAGCAGGTGCACAAATTAGTTTCATCTTGTTGTTGTCTGTATGCAGTTTAAAATTAAATTAGCCTATTATGTAATGTCAGTGCAAGAGAAACCCAGTGTTTATAATTAGTATAATATGGAGACCATTTAGTGTTTTAGGATATGTACAGGGGCTGCAGAGTGGCTCGGTGGTTAGTACTGTTGCCTTGCAGCTAGAAGATCTCCGGTTTGTGTCCCCGCCGGGTATCTTTCTGCATGGAGTTTGCATGTTCTCCCTGCACATGCATGAGTTTTCTTCAGGTTCTCCAGCTTCCTCCCACAGTCCAAAAACATGCTGAGGTTAACTGATAATTTTAAATTGTCCGTAGGTGTGAATGTGAGTGTGATTGTTTGTCTCTATGTGTAGCTCTGTGATAGACTAGTGACCTGTCCAGGTGTCTCCTGCCTTCACCCTAAGTCAGCTGGGATAGACTCCAGATAACGGATGGATGGATATGTACAGTTCTTATGTTATCATTTGGTATTGTTACATGATAAAAAAACTGAAATATAAATGTAGAGCTTACAAGTCTGACAATTTTGAGGACCAGATGCCCAACATGAACCATTGAAGCAGCTCGAGTCACATCTTCTACCTGTAAAGGCAGGTGAAAAGATACATTGCAAAATGTTTAACTCGCCTCACCCTTAAAACACACAAAACACAGACAGATTAACCTATTTTTGGTTGTTTGTCTTCTGTTGTGAAATGTAATACTTACAAAGTGGGTTGTTGCTAGCAACTGGGAGCTCCATCTTGGGTTTGTTGTCGGCACTGACAATATCATACCACTGTATTGTTTCTACATTGCACAGCCGGTTTCTCCCAAACTTCACGCCTCCTTTTAGAATTTCTGCAAAAGTAAGTACTATGTGAATTTGATGAACCTGAGGAATTTTTGCAATTTTAAAAAAACTACTGAGATTTACCTGTTAGACTGTTTAGATGAAGCTGATTGGTGCCCATATTTGATTCTTTGTTATAATTGCCGAACACAACAAGTGCAAACTCTCCCTCATAAAGGGTATGTCCTCTGATGACGCGCAGGTTCTCCAGAGAAATCCTGGATGCTGTGTTGATGGCAATCATGACATAGCCACCCACTTCTTCAATAGACTGTAGAAAAAACGAGAATACCTGTCTGTGAATTAAAGAACGTGCAATGTGCAAAGTCACTGCCTTTCTAACTGCGAAAGCAAAACAAATCAGAATTAAAATTTGAGCCTGTGAAATTTTCTTTATTTACATCATTTATGTACATCAGCCTGAAATAAGAATATGGTGAAATAGGTCATCCATGGTAATAGCAGACTTTAAAGATTGCAGCTGTATTATGGAAACAATAGCTCAAGATAGGTGTGTGTAAATGTGATAGCAACAAAAGCACTCTTTTACTCTTTTACATTTTAATTGATTTAAAAACTAGAAAAAAAATAATTTTAGAAGAACTTTAGAACTCATGTTTTTTTTTTTCTCAAAAATATGCATATGAGTGACTGCATGAGTAATTTTTTCAACCCTGACTATTGTCTGTAGATCTTCCTCACTGGTTCCAACAATGAAATGGTTAGGGTTTCATGTATGTAGCGCGGAAAAAAAAGCCATGAGGGAGACATCCATTAGCATATTGACTCAACTCAGAGCTTGCAGCATCTGGATTACGACAGCTGGACAGAGGTTACAGTTTAGAGAGAAAAATGACAGTGGTACGAAGGGGATTTTTTTAAAATAATATGTCTACTCTTTTTTTATTACAAACTAAACTCTTGGAACTGCTGCATCATGTCTGCTGACTGTATGTTATTCAATGTTTGTGTGCTAGTCTGTATGTGAGTGTGTGTGTGGTCCTTCATCACATCTGCCCGGTGTTCACAACCACAGCTGGTGTTGAAGCAAAGCTTCAACCAGAACATTATAAACACACTGCCTCATCATAAGTTCTCACTTTCCACTAATTTTAGTTATCTGAGGTGATATGAGCAGTAAAGATCTGCAGAGATCCAGGACTGACTGCTTGGCAGATTGGCTTCAGACCACCAAAGAGAAAACTTTAAATAATAGTAACCTTCACCAGTCTGTTATGTGCGTGTTCAGCCTCTACCGCTGACTGTTTGCAGTTTTTACCCTGAGGAAGGACAGGTCACGATGCTCCTCCATGTGGGTGACCTCCAGGTTCTCCAGGACCACGGTGCAGTTACCGTAGGTCTTCACCATGTTCAGGTAGTGGTTGTCTTTCGAACCCAGGAGGTTAAACCGGTTGCTGATGCCTTGGCATACTGCAGGAAAGACAAGATACATGAGGAGAAGGGATTCATTTGGATGCTACTTCAAACTTTTAATCATCTGCAAGTGCAGTGCAGTGTCACAAAAGCTTTAATCCAAGGCCCACAGTGCAAGTAAGACACATCCACTGCTTATGTAACACACTGGCTCAATTTATGACTTGCTGTGCGTCTTTGTTCGTGAATTTGGTCTGTGCAGTCATAACTTGGCCAGCTTTCATGTGAAAATAACCGATCTGGGTTGCATCTTCAACAGAAATCAAATCTCAGTGACGAGGCAAGCTCTTGTTGTGAGTCAAATTGAGTTAACTGTATTTATACTGGCAAAGACCTCAATGTTTCCACTGCTATGCAGTCCTGTTAAAAAGCCCCTATGACCAGCATCTCCACTGTGGTATTTCAGAGAAAAGATGTGGTGTTTCACAGATTTCAGAAGAATTGTGAGAGCTTTTCTTGGGAACAATTCAGATCTGTACATCTGATAATAACAGTTTCATTAAATTCAGCCTACTTTAAGCATATCTGATTTTAGAGAAATTTTTTTGTCATGACTAAAAAATAACTTCGGCTTAAATCAAATGCTGGTCAGTAGACTTTTTGGTCATGTTTTTAGCCCTTTCAACAACAAAGACATTGACAGGGAGATACACAGGACAACAATTATGTCGCTGCTTAGTGTTACACAATATAATGTCTCGATAGGGAAGGCAGTAAAACTGACAGGCAAAGAAGACACAAAAGGCTTTTTCTGAATGGATGTAGTTTTAAAGGAAGAATGAGTGTCTCTAGAGAACAGGTCATCTTCCCCTGTGCAAGTTCAGTCATCCCAAGCTGGTCAGACAGGTTCTGACTGGCAATAAAGAGGGAGTCTATGGTGATAAAAACTAAGTCACCCATCCATACATGCACACAAACTCTCTGCATGTACACATCATAAGCAAGTATTAGATTTTTTTTACCTTTCCAGTTAGAATTATGGCTTAACTTGAGCAATATATTCAGAAAAACAAAAGATTATTCCTCCTGTTTATTAGAAATTTTGGTGCTGGAGTAATGTCTAGGTCACATTCCACAACATGTCAGGTCTTGACTGCAAAGAAAGCCAAGCCATGCACTCCAAATTCTAAGACACACCTCATGACACATACACAACAGTTCAAATAACTGTACTGAGCCATATCTGATTGGAAGAAAAAGAAACATAACATCCTTCAGCTCATTCAAACTTGCATCAGAAGCCAATGTTGTGTTTTTTCCCCACTTCCACTGTGTATTTTACTCTTTGTGCTGTGTTGAATTCACACACCACCACTAAAAGGAACCTAATCAGTGAGAATTAGGCACAAACAGCTGTCTGCCGCCCTCCCTCTTCTTCCTCCTCATTAGTTTGTCCCTGAGGGATCTCCCTGACATGAACCCTGCAGTCCAGCAGCCTAACGCCCAAGCAGCAGAGGCAGACGAGCAAAAGCAAGCTGACTGTTTTAATTAGACGAGCCATGCGAGATGTAATTAGCCTCCTAATTATTACTCAGACTGCAAAACCAAACTGTAATAAACAAGAGTGTCATAATTTTGCTGCTGTGAATATTAATAAACCTGATTTGAGCAACACAAATGGTAGTTTGCTAACAGAGTTGGAGGTAGGATCAATTTGTTTGTCGTTAGACCATATATTATCTATATATGTGTGTGTGTGTGTGTGTGTGTGTGTGTGTGTGTGTGTGTGTGTGTGTGTGTGTGTGTGTGTGTGTGTGTGTGTGTTCCATATGCATACATGCAGGCTGCTCCCTGCCTGAATGTTTTCTTCTGTTAATAGTTACGATAAGCAGGATGAGGCAGGTGACCAAAGGTTTAACAAACTTCCTGCAACTGAAGCTCAGACTTTGAGTGCCAAACTAGGACTGCTCAAGCAAGCAGGCGAATAGCCACAGTAAACACTCTCCTTGTCCAGTTGTGGATTTCATAACTCTGGTGCAGGTGGTAAATGACCTGATATTCCACGACCATAAACTGACTTCCTCATCAAGCTGCTCCAAGAGAAAAAAAAAAAAAACTAGGTCAGGCTGGAGCAACACCAGAAGTTAAATCCGAAAGATGGCTTCATAATTCTGCTCTCATTACTGTTTTATTCCCAAACAACACGACCTTCTTCAACTGAAAATGACTCTCATGTGAGTTAGATGTGTCATAAAAGTTTGCACAACTTATAAACTACCTTTGTGAGAGACAAACAGGTTAGTGAGTAAAAGAATGTGCAAACTGCAAATGACTGCAGATCGTGTTTTTCCATATAAGCTGTCTCAACACTGAATTTTCCAGTTTTTCTTAAACGCAACTTACTGCCTGTAGTCTAGTAAGATGCAAGGGCAAGGGTGGGGTTTTCGGTGATGTAACTGATACTGTGACAAAGACTAATTACTGATTGCTTCACTTACACCAGCTGCATTGTCGTCACAAAACGTCCAGAAGGTAACTGTAAGAGACAGGAGTGGCAGGTCTGGTATATCTCTTCCTCAGTGTGTGTGTGTGGGTGTATTGGCATGAGTGTAAGTGTGCGACAGTGTGAGCAGTACAAGACACTGCCTGGAAGTGAGCTGCGTTGATCAGCACACAGTCAGAGCTAGACAAAAGACTCGATAAACCCGATCATTAGTCATCTAAGCTCGTTGCAATGTGCGGTCACATATCGCTCTTTTGATGTTTACTTGGGGAATAGTGTTGGAAGTCAAGGGTGTGTGGGTAGATATTTGTTTCTTGAGGCTATGGGATCTGCACGACTAAAGAAAAAGACACTGCCTAAGCTCATTATGTGACATAATTAGCTCATTGTTCCAGTCCAAAGCAAGTGTTTACCCACAAAGAGAATATACTATATCACACCAGGTGCATTCCTGTCTGTCTTTCGAAGAAATTGCAGGCTCAGGCTGAGTATTCACATGCATGTGATGGAGCTGGTAAACTAGTATTTCTCTCTAAGAGCAGGAAATTAAAGTTAAATGTGCAAATCTTACTATATAATTCTTTGAAGCTTGTGTCAACTTTATTTTAGCCACTGTATAAGTGAAGTGCAAAATCACAGGGAATCCTACAATATGCAATACACACACTGAAACACTGTCATACTTCTTTATGATCCATTTTTAACACATTTAAATCTGTGAATTATGAATATTTTGTATATTTAAAAACCTTTCTGCAGTATTGATTTTTCTACATATACAAGAGTGTGTGCAATATCAGTATTTCTCCTCATGAAAGAATCTCTGCAATACCAATTAAACATATCTAAACATTGTTAATAAAGGCTTACTGTTATTGTTATGATGCAGTTCAATACAATGTATTATTAAACCAAAACAATATATATTTTTGTGGAATTTGTATTGAAACAACATTCCTCTGAGGATATGTCTCAACCAAATTAAAACTTAAAGAAGTAGTTTAAAATTTTGTGTTTTATGCATGCATGTTTTCTAAAATATGCTAGTTTCCTTGTTGCATTTACTGAAGCCCTGCTGTACTGGATTGCATTAATGCTATTGTTTGTGTTAGGACGTCTATCTTCTTAATTACGAAAGCAGTGCTGGCACCAAACAGTACAAAGTAAACCTCTTCTTTCAACTTTGAAGATGAGAAACTTATTTTACGGAGAAAATATGTACAAATAGAGCAGGATATATAACCAAAGTCACTGCAGACAATTTACAGTAAACATTTGAGACACATTAACTAAACATGGCGAGATCAAGTGTACGATGCTAAGGACCAAAACCAGCAAAGGAAAAAAAAGTCGAAGTCTGCCATAAATTCACTTTATGAGGTCTCATTTACGCGTTTGGATGAAACTTGATAATTTTTTTCTCCTTTAGTAGAAAAAGTGAGCGTCCACAAACACAAACCAACTTTCCTGGGACATCTAATGGTTTCCTTTGGCACAGTGAGCCATTTTCTATACATTTACAGTAAATCATTATGCTTTGTACTTTACACGCAACACAAATGTTCCTGCCTCTTTCTCTTCCTCTCTTTCACTACCTGTAATTCAATTACACTGTGTCCAGAGTCTGAAAATTACATTATCTGAAAACGTACAAATGATTAAAGGGAAGTTACAGTGCTTACTGACAGGAGTTGTTTATTTCTCTCTCCAAGTCAACAGCATTACAGCAAAACCGCTTATGTAACTCAATCTGCAATGTTCCTGCCTTGATAACAAATCGATGCCAAGATTAATTCCCTTATTTGTAGGTAAATTATGGTTAACCCTCTAATATATCTGTGCCAGTGTATGGTAGGAGGACAGTGACAGGAAGGAGAAAAAAGACACAATCTGCTTGAATCAGCCTCTGTTTAAAGTCAGGGCTCCTTGGGGTTGCAGTGCTCTAAGTTTCCAACTCTTCAGATCTGGGGGAAGCATAAATCTCTCAAAGCCCAACTATCAGTGAATGAATGGAAAAAAAGCCGCTTCCTTGATTCTTTCAGTGCATTCAGCTCTTCCTACTTCCTACTTCCTCCTCGTATATTCTCTGACTGGTTGAGATTCTGGAGAATATGAGGGATCAGATGTCATATAAAGACAAAAGCAGCAGTTCTAGTCGTCATATATGCATTTTGTGGTGGTGTGTTAAGTTCCTATAAACATGCTTTGTAGTAAGGACTTAAAACTCCCTGATATCCTGCTCTCTGTTCAGGGGAAACACAGTCTTCCTTTGCGTGGGAGATGCATCAATCCCTTAGAGAAAACATCTTGGGGCCTCAGAAAAGAAGGGGCCAGTTAAGATGGGAGGATACCCCCCCACTCCATTCTAACACACACGCACACTTTCCTTCCCCATCCCCAGTGAATGCAACAACACAAGCCCCTCTGACATCTCAGGAAGTTGATCTTTGCACAGGGTGAGTTCAGATGGCCACCCTGCGACGTTCAACCAGATGGTAGCTGATTATCGTCTCCAGGGGAGGACGGCATGAGGAGAGTTTAAATCAAACTAAATGTACTATTTGAGAAGGAGGGCCGATGGAAAGGAAGTGAGAGAGAGAGGAAAACGAGAGTCAGGAGTGGTTTGTGGTTTAGTTAACCAAATGTAGATGTGGGACATAGCAGTGGGCTGTGGGGTCAGACTGTGGAAAGGGGGTGTAAAGCTTCGCACTTGACGTATGAACATAGATGACCTTTCCCTGACGGCTAACAAAAGGGACAAAAACATGGGAGTGGTCAGCTGCAGAACACAAGAAAATGAAGAATCCTACTGAGCACGTCACATGTCCTCTAAAGAGTTCCATCCCTCTGACTACACTTGTTGGCCAGGCCTGACTTTGAGCGCAGTCAGTGTAGTTTAGTCTGGTAAAAGCTCAGCAAAGTGACCAAATAAAGGCCAAAAAGGCTAATGTTTACTCTCTGCTCCTGACGACTGCTCGCTACCAGTCAGTGAGACACTCCAGATACCTGTGGTCGGGCCATCATATTGTTTACTCTCCACCTCAGCGTGAGGAAATCATGGATTTAGGTTCTGCACAAACACAGGAAAACAGTATGTATACTCACAATCTTGCATACTGTGATGAGCAGCATTTCTAAGACCTTAAAGATAGCCTCCGATAATGTCTTATTTAAGAACAAGACTCAGTGTAGATTGAAGAGCAGAGACAACCTAATACAATGGAGATAAAATGGAATTTTGTCTGCGTTGTTAATATTATTGAACAGTTTACAAATTTTAAGTAAAAAATTGTGTCTGCATATGATCCACAGTAACATAGACATTGCTCTAGGAAAATATGTTTTTCTCTTCATTTTAAAGGTGCAGTAATCAGTATTTTTATATTAACAACAGACCAGAGTACTTGAAAAGAAACATCATCCAACTCTGCAGCTCTCTTCACATTAACTCTAGAGAGCTGTAAAGCACCTTTCAGCTCATTGTTCAGGTTTCCTGGCCCAAACTTAAACCTATACTGTTTCATTTTAATCTGATTATCAGAGTTTTTTTTCAGAAAAATTTGTGGTAAGCTTACTGTACACTACCTGCCAAGCACAAAACAACAGACAGAAAAAGTTAGCATGGAAGCAATGAGCACAATGTAGCATTTAGCGGCTGAAGAGCAAAATATTCCCCTACAGAGAAAACATACACTATCGTTCAAAAGTTTGGGGTCACCCAGACAATTCATGTTTTCCATGAAAACTCACACTTTTATTCATGTGCTAACATAATTGCTCAAGGGTTTTCTAATCATCAATTAGCCTTTCAACACCATTAGCTAACACAATGTAGCATTAGAATACAGGAGTGATGGTTGCTGGAAATGTTCCTCTGTACCCCTATGGAGATATTCCATTAAAAATCAGCCGTTTCCAGATAGAATAGTCATTTACCACATTAACAATGTCTAGACTGTGTTTCTGATTCATTAAATGTTATCTTCATTGAAAAAAAGCTTTTCTTTCAAAATAAGGACATTTCTAAGTAACAGCAAACTTCTGAATGGTTGTGTACATATAAAAGGGAAAATCTAAAAATAGAGCTAAATAGTTACATTTTCCTTGTTGCTTGAAACACAAGCAATAAATGCAATAAATGCTAAGGTCAACCTGCATGTATAAACAGAGTTTTGCTGACTATTCACCGCACCAACGTATAATGGTGATAACATCTCACTTTTGCGTTGCCAGCTTGTTGTATTGCTCTTAAGAGCAATGCAGAGTTACTTATTTTTCACCAACGGCACCATAATGGAATGGAGGCAAAAATCTCAAAAACAAAGATACAGAAACAGTGTAAATAAAACCAAACATGTTTGTCAGAGGAAAGTGAGAGCTTGGTTTTTTTTTTGTTTGTTTTGTAATTTTAGTGGGCCAACTTTTTGATTTCAAAAATAATCATTATATAGTTACTGGCCTACCAAACACTCTTTTATTGCATTCGTGCTAGTTATTGTTTGAGCCACTGCTGTGAATAATCAACATACTGCATATTTACGTCCATAGTCAGTGATGTATTCATTACCCAACAGTGATAGCAGACGCATTGCAAAAGGCAGAAATTACTGGGCACTGAACTGATTCAGTGGAATTAGTTAGACACTGTGTTGTTCCTTGTACTCTCAAACTGAAACATACTTATGAAGGGCCCAAATAATGAAGCCATAATTTTAATCAGTCAATCCTCCCTTATGTCCTGTTGGAAAGTCCATTAGTGCTCTGCAAAGGTACCAAACAACCCACCGCTGTTACTCAAAACTCACACAAGTCCAGGCCCATTTAAATTCCAATAATGCACCCACCATTCCCCGAGAATGTTCCAACATTCAACCCACTTCCTCTTTAACGTCCAGACATTCCCCCTATTGAAACTCATTCTAGCCAAGACGACCCCCCCCCTCTTTTTTTCCCCTCTCATTCCCTGTTAAAGCCATACTCCTCTTCAATCCCACAGGAAGCCTGAGAGGAAGGCTGGAGAGGGAGTGGGCGTTGAGCAGGCTGCTGCTAACTCACTGCTCAGTGCCTCACCCCCCCAACCCTCCTTCCACCAGCCATCGCTGAGCCATGCCTGGAAAAGAAGAGCAGAGGAAGAGCGAGCGAGAGAAAGAAAGAAAGAAAGAAAGAAAGAAAAACAACAACCACAAGTGAAGAAACCCACACATTTCACACATCATTCCAGCAAGAGAAAGCAGCTGTGATTCGGGAATCCCCTGTTGGTTTAAGCATTCCCGGCTCAGAGCAGCAGGCCCAGGTTGGAGCACCTCAACACAGAAGGCAGATAACCTTCACTGACTGGAGTCCTCACTTAGTCCAAACAAAGCAGATAGGCGTTCTTTGAGGCAGCCTTTCTGCTTAAGGACTTCTTATTTTTAGCCCGATCACTGACGGGTTCATTTCTGTGTAGATCTAACCGCTCTTTCGCAGTGTTGCCTGCCAACAACTCTGTTACTGCCTTAGTCATGTCTCTAGCAACTCAGGCCCACTGCAGTCCTCACAGAAAGTGACCCCATAAAAGGAATATTCTACAAAAGCCCCAGGGTTTGAGTTAGTAAGCTTTACTCTGTTGCTCAGCCCTTACTCACCATTTCAGCCTCAGCTTTACACATCAGCAGGCCCTTAAATCCACTGATGAGTAGTTTCTTCCTCATCCACACTGGCAGAGGGCAAGAGTCAGGGACAAATGGAGCTCAGGGAATTCATTTGTACAGCCGAGGAACTCTCATAATTTTCAACGCCGTGAAATGGTATTTTGTTACATGTTGTGTTGTACTCGCCAAAAGCATGACCAATTTAATTTGCACAGGATAGCTCGGAAGAATTTCGCTACGTCTTCCTGATGACACATCAAACTGAAATGTCTGAAATGCTACGGGGTACCACTGCCAAGTACTTGGGGCCTGGGAGTGTTCAGTTAAAATTTTCGGAGTGCTTTCAAAACCATTCTGTCTCCACAATACTAGTGTGAACAGCGAGGGCTGACAGAAAATGGTGCTAGATTTTCATCAAACACCTCTCCCCAAAGCCCACGGCTCAGATTTCATCCATTGTTAGCGTGTGGGGCGTTATCCTGTTCCTGACAGAAAAAGCACATCACACATGGTTAACACAGCTCCAAAACAATGTCCAAAGCTTGCTTAGGATGATTATGACTGAGGAGGGTGGTTGTTTCAAGGCCGCCCCCTCACGACAGAAACACAGACCTAAGGCCTGGCTGCTTTGCATCACTCATCAAAGGCCTGACACTTGGCAGACTAGACCCTTTTCTCGCTATCAGCTACGCTGCTGAACACAAGGACACTGGCTCAGAAGCACTGTGTAGGAAACACACACTAAAGACTCCCATGACTACTCCAGAGTGGACAATCAGTTTGAAAGCCAGGACACAAAACCTTTCCAACACTGAAGCTATCTAATGTCCAGCCCAGGGAAAAGGTAAAAACTCCTGTAAAATGTTACCAACTTTAATGTACCATACTTCTTAATGTTGGTGAGAAACATTTCAATTTATATTACACATTGCCATTGCAAAGATTTTGAGACTGAAAGTTCATTATAGATCTTGGAAAGCTGGCAGAGAACGTCCATTTGAAAGCTTTACATTTCGATCTCATCATACAGTCCTCTTCTCTTTGCTTTGAGATTGTTTCCAAGGTCTAAAATAACTTTCAGTGTCAGCTTTCAAACCAAAATGAATGAGAAGCCCTGCAAATAACCAAAAAGATGAACATTTCTTCAAGTGCAAACGTGTTTGATATGACTGAAAGCCCCAGAGTAGCTACAAAATGGACCTTGAGGTCACACAAATCTGAACATCTACCATTCTATGATGACCTCCATCTTTCCAGAATGATAGTATGATATGATCAACAGCTCCACTGCTGCTTCTCAGTGAGCACATGGCAAGATTGTTATGGCCATTAAAACCATGATTTAAACAGCTCAGCAGATGTAATGATGTTTTCAGCTCCATATCCTGGATCCCATTCCGGATGTTTTTCAATCGACCAACAGTTGCCAACCATTTATAATGCAGGACAGATCTTGGACACTTCAGATCCCAGTTCTGCATAAGAAGCATCCAAAATGTTCTACACCAAGCCAGAATACACAAAAAAAGAGAGAAAGAAAGAAAAGGCAAATTCTAGTGCCTGTCTAATGTATAGACAAATTAATGGAAAAACCTGAATCCTTCACCACTACATTGAGGGGATCCGGTAGCTCTACTTATACTGTGAGGACAGTTTGCTGGCAGAGTTTGGACCCACTTGTCTCTTTTGACTGCAAATTAAAACACAGATTTTGTCAGTGATCACCTTTAATGACATGGTAAAACATTTCCATCCTGAAGGGAGTGGTCTATTCCAGAAAGACAATGCTCCCAGCCATAGGGTCTCAAAGTGCTTCATTATCCACTCTGTGGCCACTGAACGCTTTATTAATAATAAAAAATGATGTGAATCTTTTACGATGACCTCCATAGTCACCACATCTCAACCCAAGCAAACACCTATGGGAGGTTTTGGCTCAACATTTACAACAGCACTCTCCACCACCATCATCAAAACACCAGATAAAAGAAAGTCTTTTAGAATAATGATCCCTCAAGAGTTAAACAGACTAGAAGAATCATTGGCAAGGTAAAGCTGTTGTGGTGGCACTAGGTGGCCTAATACCTTACTAAGAGACTTTAAGTTGGCTTTTCCTTTCATTATTCACCCATCTGTACATTCAGTTTGAGATTCCAGTTTGACTGTTTAAAGAAATCAAATGCAGTTGGTTGTTTACATGTACTTTGACATGAAAACCCAATTAGGTCCTGAGTATTTTTAATCTACTGTAAATCTCCTCCATGCCTGATTATCACAATAATACTTAGATAAAAACTAAACAAGTCGATTCATATTAAAAAATCTCAGACTGCTGCCTAATCAGCTCAGGAAGAGGTTGTTGATGTGGTGGATACAGTGCTGGTCCAGAGGGCTAATCCTTGCTTCCTGGCTCTGGTCCAGCTATGCACTCCAGGGTATTTCTCCACTACCCATTCTCCGCTGAGCCCCACAGCTATCAAGCTGAAGTGGTTTGTTATGAAAATGAAAGGAGAGGAGTAGATATTGATCATTTATCAGCGATGAGGCTGTTATGTGATATAGTACAAGAGTATATATTTGAAATATGTGCCTACATTAATGATTTAGTGGACAATCTGGCAATAACAGGGTCACTTTAACCATTTTATGGGAAGGAAACGCTGCAGTTGAAGCAAGCAGAATTCCTTCTTTCTTTTTTTTTTTTTTTTTTTTTTTACAAGCCTCTGGCTTCAATTATGAAAACACGCAGTAATAGAGATGTTCCGCTCAAAGTCCCACCAGGAAATTAATTCCGAGCTCAATGAAACATTGGTGTTGTTGAAACTTACTAAGTAATTAGAAAAGGTACTATACAAGGGGTGTGGGGCATATTATGTTTTAGTGCTGTAGGAGTTAAACAAATCACAGATCAACTCTGCAGCCAAGCCTCGCCGTTTCGACAATATAATGAACAACACTGTCGGCCCACCTGTAAATGGCTGGTATGAAATACATTTTACAATGCTGATGAAATCCCTGAGAGGCAAAGCAAGCTTGTAAAATGCTGGAATCAAAGCACAAGAAGAAGTGACATCCTCTTCTGCTCCTCTAACACACCCATCCACAGGACTCTGCCAGCAGCCCTATCATCATTGCTGTCGTAATTCAGACTTTGTCATGAGGAGGAACATTTGTTATTGACTTGCCAGAATTATACTTAGCTGGCTGTCAGGTGATTTCGTGTTGGTATCTATAAATTACCGTGTTCTTGTGGCTTTGGAGACAAATCTTCAGGCATATACAAAACTACCTGATCAAGCATTTATCACTATTTTAACCTCAGCTGCAGGCAGCTCTACATATGTCAACGGGTTGATTTGCTGGTTGTTTTGGCAGCTTTTGTTCATTTGTAGGAACTAAACGTGGTAGAAGACATCCATGAAGCCCAGAGGATGAATCCTAATTCACGTCTTCTGATACCACCAGCAGGTCAAAGTTTTATGCAATAAAGTTTCCAAATTAAATTAGAGACTTCCTTTAAGTGTCATAATGAGGTTGTCATTTGTAGCGTAGAGGAAAATGTTTCGAAAACTACTGAATAGATTTTCATAAAATTTGGTACAGCTATTCATGTTCCCCTTAAAATTGTAAGAATTTTGTAGATCCCGAGGTAGCAATGTGAAAGGACTTTCACTTAAATAAATGTAAAGTCACTATCTACTACCACTTAAGGATACACAATGATTGAGCTTTTACTAATTAAATTATATGAAACTCCTCACATTCATAGGTGCCGACAGACACCCTGACAGTTAGTGTTCCATCACCATGCAGTTATCTTCCTGCCAGTCGCTCTTCAACTCACTTGTGTGTGAAGCGTTGTACTGGTTTTTTCCACTGCAGTTTTTTTCCTCATCTCAGACCCCTTTTTGCTTTCAGGCATGCGGACCTGAAATTGTAATGCAGGCGTGGCCTAGGTGCCAAATACCAACTAAATGAAGACGTCACACAGGCGACACTGTTTGGATCTCTGGGAAGGAGGTTCAAAACACCCCAGCACTTACTGCTCATTGCCATAGGTAGCACTGAAGAGAACAAAATGGAGGTCACCATAAACCCTATACCTGCCAAACATCCAGATTTTAACATTCTCATTGAGACTATGTAAGCATTTTGCTGAGAGCAACCAAGTCAAAATACAGCTGCAGTGTTCCACTTAAGAAATGTTAGACCTGTTAGCATTTCAAGGTAAAATCTCCACTGATATATAGGACTTGATGCCCCAATTCGACATAAATTAAATGGATTCTGTTACCCTGTCTGAGCCTTTTAGCCAACAGAGACGCCTTTCTCCTCTCTGTTGACACAAGGCTGTAAAGTCATGTCTACATGGCAAGTTAAGGTCAGGGAAGACAGATAAGCCTGTGTCACAGAAGACAACAAAGTCCTGCACAAAGGAGCTTTTGTCCGCAGACTTGGGGTTTCTACATTCATTCGTATAATTTGTCTCATTTACGTTTCCTTTTCTTTGTATTTCTCAGTCATGCATGTCCTCCCATTATCTTATTTGGAAGCCAGTCACAAATCCACCAAATATGTGTAGTATTGGCTGATGTTCAGCGTTAAGATTCTGTGGGAGACGCTCCTGTCAGGGAAGCTCACCACAATAGACACCCAGTAAGTTGAGAACACACTTTGGACACTTGCATCTTGTCATTACCAGGAGCATTTAAAGATGTGACGCACAGTCTAGACAAGAAAGAACCTGGAGGTAATACAGGTTATCAGTTAACAAGCCATTCAGCGTGTCTGTAGATGTTTAGTTTATGTTTGAGAAAGTCTTTTCTATTAAGCAAGCTTTCCATTTTTATGTACCTCGACTCAAACGCATGAAGTGAATGAGCCATTTTTCTCTGACTGCTGGCATCTAAGTGCAGTCGAATGTAAGATAGAAGATTATAATATCACTGAAGCTTTTCCGTAATTACTGGAAAGTTAGTGTATGTAGGTCCTGATTGACACTCCACCCAACCCTTGCAGTGAAGCATGTAATGCCTTAATAGCGTTTGCAAAGAAAACACTCTTTTTCGTAGGTAGTTAAGCGATGAAAACTTGTGTCCACATGAGCCAGATCAGGATTCCCTTGAAAGGCATAAATAATTATCTTTTCTACAAATTCTGCAGATACAGCATGATTTGATGTCAGTCAGTTGCGTGAGGTCAGTTCAAGGTAAGTCAAGCAAAGCAGTTTGACATCAATATCTGTCATAAAATCTCCATTGTTTATATCTGTAAACAGGGAAAAACCTGAACCTTTAAGCAATGCCGATGCAAGTCAGCGGAAAATATCCTCATGCTTTAGGTTAAAGGTGTTAACGAGCTTCAACATCCTCTAAATCAGGATGAGAAGCAGGAAGGCCCCTGATTTTACACTACAAAGGGGAAAACAAAATAAACATCCAAGACTTTTATCCCAACTGCTTTAGTCAAATCCAGGGATTCATACACAAAAACTGGGCAAATTAACCAAAATGTACTAAAAGGTCCAAACCACTTGCAGTGAGTCACAGTCTAAAATGCACCATTTAGCTCACTAGGCTAATGGACCACACAGGAAAAAGGCTAAATGCTATTAGGGAAGCAAGTTTCACAGATCCGCCACCACCCTTCAAACAATGCGTTCTTCTGAAATTATTCTGAGATGGAGATTTGTTTGTGGAGCTATTGTTCTGCTCCCTGTAGGGGATTCCTCTTTAGGGCGAGCACTGTTTGAGGCTCCTCAGGTTGACCTGGAGGTCATTAGAGAAGATGACACACCTATAGGAGCTCTGTAGGATAACAGTGAGAAACTAAACTGAAGCAGCAGCAACTACATAGAGCAGATTGAGGCCTCTTTGACGAACAATTAAGTGAAGGAATAAATTCCAAAGATCTCCCTCCATCCTTCTGATGCTTGTTTGTGTACCCCCCGCCTTTCCCGTTTTTCTTCGCTGCTGTGATTCTTCCTTTGATCCGTGCACCACCCCTGTCCATCTCATTGACATCTCCTACATTTGCATAGTGACATGAAGATCCATAGAACCCACTACTGAATACAAAACAGAAAGTTATTTGTTTGTAAGGAAGAATGTCTCAAAGTAGGTCTGCTTGCTGTCTTTCAGAACTGAACTGAGCTGCAAAATTCTCTTGAGCGGAGTGTGCGAGGGTGTGTGAGAGTCGTGGCTTTCATCCAGGCTGAAAGCCTCCAGGATGGAAACGTGTTCTGTGCCCACTTTCCATCTTTACCTTCTCCACTAAAGCTGACTTACTGTTTCAGCAGTTTCAGTGAAACAAGACACATTTGAAATTGTTCTGTCAAGACAGAAAATTGCTCTACAACAGAAATTAATTGGTAAGACATTTTGAGCACTTGTATTATATCCAGTACTGCCTTTTAAATGGTTGAGCTTTTTAGACACGCCTGTCTCAATTTAAGTGGTATATAGGGCTGCAGCTTTCAATTCTGATTGACCTGCTAATTGTTTTCTCAGTTATTTGCTGGATCTTTGTTCAGAAAATAGTGAAAAATACCAGTCACCTTTTCCTAAAGCTAGTGTTAATATCATAAAATTCCGTTTTGTTCAACCAACTGTCCTAAACTCAAAGATACTCAACTTGGTAACGTGTAACATGAGACAAACAAAACAGCAAATAATCAAAAACAAGAAGCTCTATGTTGGTTTATTCTTTTTCCAATGTAAGAGACACTCATAGAAAAATGATGTTGATGAATCATAATACTGTGTGTCCTTGAGAAAATGAGAACCATCCGTGAGCTTTGTTTACTATATGGTCATTTTTTAGTCTAACAAGGGCTTTAAACTTTACTCCAAAAGGCAAAAGAATGAAACCAGACAAAGTTATGACTCCTCGTCCACATCACCTCACATTCTTTGAGACAGACATACAAATGTCTGTACTGCATAACAGCTCGACTGGAGCTGTGGCCTCTTTTCCCTTTTAGCACGACACTGCACCTGATGAGATGGAAGATAGCAGAAGGCCTTTTTTCCAGCCTCAGTATCTGGGTCTCTTTCCACTGGTTTCTTCATGCACAACCAGTGGATCATGGAAAGGCCATAAATGCAGTGGATGACTTTGTCACCATGTACAAACAAAAGACACAAATCCGTTCAATGAGTAACCACACATTTACTCACTTATTCCATTCTCGCTGGATGTATACAAACTACAGCAGAAAGAACCTGACGCATCGTTAAAACTTAGAGAAGTGCAGTACATCCTTGATTTTTTAGGGCTACACAATAGATTTACTGTGTTCGGATATGCTTCTACACTTAAAAGAAGAACAAAAGCTGCTTCACTTCTGTGTTCCCCCTTGATGACATACATGTCTAGCCTCGGGTGCATCTGCTGCACGGTTCAGATCTCAGTTGCTCTACAGAAGCATCAGTGCTGCCAGATAACCTGCCCTTGACAGAGGCACTATTGTCCTCGAGTGAAACCAAAATCCTGCACTGTGTCAGTAGTACTCCAGAAACTCCACCACTCAGACACGGTGCAGTTTATCAAAGCAAGCAGAGAGGGCGGCAAGAAATCACACTCCAGATCCCACGGCTCAAACCAAAAAAAAAAAAAAAAGACAAAAAAAAACGTATTTCCGACAATTGCTGCAGCAGATGGACGTCTGGGAAGATCGTCAGAGGACCAGCAAGACATAGCAGCAGCAGCAGGAGAAGTAGTAGCAGGATCACTGCAGACCCTAAAACGCAGACTCGAAGTTCTAGGATTACACAGAATCATAACCTATATTTCACTAACAACATCCATCCAGTCCCAGAGAGTGGGCTTTAATGAAAAGAAAAGGCACAGCTCTCTGAAAGTGATGGAAAAAAAACAGATGACTGATGAAGGAAGCTGGGTTGTTAGATCTCAACTCCATGCACAGGGAAAAGCACTTACTCAGGATGCTGAAATGCACTGCAGGACTGAAATTTTGTCATGATTCAGCCCAAATTTTGCAGGTGTGCAAGCACATTTCATTGCAAAAATGATGAAGCTGGACTTCACCTACAGCAGCAGTATATTGTCTTCCAATCTGATTCTGTGAAGAGCCTGAACAACTCATTAACTCTATCAAAGCATATTGATATAAGCGGGTTATCGAGCGCCCAAAGCAAGCCTGGTAGGCTCGCATTAGGGATTAAGGATTTAGCTGTTGACATGCTCCTGTGATTAGTTTGATCTTGCACAGGTTAATAATAGGCCAGACGGAGGCCAGTCTGTGGGGCAGATTCACTACAAATAAACACCTCTGGCAGTAGTCTACAATAAAAAGAAGAAGGGGTTAGAAATATTAAGTGTACAATAAAAGATGTAATCATCATCTCTCCAGTACAACTCCAGCCGCAAATAGAACGAGACCACTTTAATTCGAGATCATTTAGCATTTCATGTGGGAAATAAATCACCTCCATTATTACTTGTGGTTGGCTGTGAAGCTGTGGGCATTATTTGCAACCTCCCCACAGATGATGACAGTTAATAAAATGAGCATGCCATTGCGGGGGACGAGGAGCTTTTCCATTATTCAGCAAGTCTTGTCCGACTCCCACAGAAGCCATCAAACCGTGGCAGGCTGTCGCTGAGCTCAGGACTGACAGGTGGGCTTCCTGTGGGAGAGGCTGCTTTCTGCCAGGTACATTATCAAATCTCACATTCACTTCCAACTGGCCCTAATGTCCATCCCATCACAGACCTGCAACTAGAGGAGGGCTGAATGCTGGAGCAAAGTGTAGCTGGATACACTTAACATGTAACAACTTTCATCTTTACCTGGAGAAAGGCTATTAAGGCGTTTTTATTTGCTATTTCCGACAGACATTTTCAGCTGTTGCTGCTAACTTAACAAAGTCCTTATTAACTGATCCTGGCTGATCCTGCACAGACAATAAGCAGTGATGTAACACTCAAAACTCTTTGTATTTTTTAAACACTGATTTCAGGCAGAAGTAGACAAAAGCTTCTCCTTTCTTGCCAATGATAATCAGCTTGATGGCTGATATGACAGCTTTCACTGCTAGTGTACTGAACTAATGTTAGCTTCATGAGTTTGTTTAAAAAGACATCTCCAGCTGCCATGCTGCCAATGGATACATAAACTGAAGCTAAATCTGTAAGTCTTACCCAGCTAAATCAAATAGTTCATTTTAAACACAGGATCCGACACTGTAAGTATTATTTTTCGTTATCTTAACTAAGGTTGCTGGAGTGTAAATACCTTTAAATCTCAGCAGGAAAATTCATCAAACTGAGTTTTTTTGGGGGGGTTGTAATCTGTAACCTCAAAAACTAATGCTATAAGATAAAAATGTATTCCTTGGCTTGGAAGTGACACTAAATTACTCCTGGAAATAACACACCAGTTAACTAGATTACATTAGAAACTATTTCTTACACTTTTGAATTAGAATTAGAACACCACTGTTTGGGGCTGAGGTTAAAGGAGCTCGCAAGTGTCCAGTAAGAAATAAATAATCCTAAGTTAGCATCATAATTTAGAAAATTATTCAAATTACATTATCATTCTCTTACCATTGTTATTTCCATTATATTTTGTGGGACTTATTCTAATAATATTCAATGTATTGGTTTAGATAAACATCGTCTTTGTGAGTCGTGTTCATATAATATATGTTGGTAATCACACATTCACACAGTATTGTATTGGCTTGATAACTTTTTTTTCACCTTGAGCTCAGGTTTATGCTACCAATTATTTAGTAACTGGTCTTTTTTTAAAATTATAAATATGGAAGACTAATTCTCCTAGCTCAACATAGTTTGTTGGTTGAACATAATTTCATAAGAAGTTGTCATAACTAAAAAAAACAAAACAATGCGAACTGTTACATTAATGTCTGCATGGAGCCTAAAGATTGTTTTTTAAGAGGTCAGCAACTACACCACTAGCATGATAAGCAGCATTACGATACAAAAATTGCAAAAATGAAAAATAGCTTTACAAAATTGAATGTCATTATGAAAAAAAACTTCAAATGCCATGAAACAACAAAAACTGAAAAAAAAATCACTTTCAAACAAATATATCTTTCAGGAAATAAACTACTTTCTATATAATAATGATTATTTCCCAATAATGTGCTGAGTTCAAATTGTCTTCAAATATTTCACAAATTGATGATTCATTCATGTATTTTACACATTTTATTTAGATGAATATGTGACAGTGTAACAAAAAGAGTTTTTTCTCTTAAGCTCACTGAGCTACATAAAGTAAAAATGTTGGTATTTCACAGGACACTCTACGAAGACATAAAACCACAGAAGAACGTACAAAGGGTTTGTTTTTTTCCATAATCTCAGTCATTTTTATGGTTTTCTTAGCTTAAAATCTCCTGTGACTTCCAAGTTTAAACCCCTGACCAGATGCTCCCAAGTGACACAAACACTCTTAAACAGGTCAAACAGACCAAACTAAATTAGAATGAATATCAACCATCCCTGGAAAACTTGGATCTTCTGGTTTGGTAATTTTAAAATAAATCAGAGGATTACATGTTTCTTCATGGATTGAGGAAATTATCCTTCTTAAAGCATATGAAAACCCTTTCAAACCCCTTTGGATTATCTCAGAAATGCATTGTTACTAAGCTTAGAATGAGGCCGATTTTTTTTATTCCATTTTGATATTTTGTAAATGCAGGACCAAAGAAAGTATTCAACATTAAGGACTAAATTCTGCTTTATTTGTTTCAGCTAAAGTTAGTAGATAAACCTACTGCAAACTGGCAGGTACAACCACCCTGTGATCCCCTCCAGCTACTCTTTCTTTAATAAATAACAGTAATTCATGTCTGGATTCTTTGAGTTTATCAAGATGTACAACATCCCACATATTCAAATATTCATTATTTATCTTCTGCAGTTGTCCATGTTGATGCCAAACAAACATCATCACAATCTGACATCTTCTTTTAATCCACTTTAACCATTACAGACACTGTGTGCTAAGAAAACCTGGTGCTCCACATTGAAACATCTGTCTCAACCTTGAGACAAAAACAAAACCGACAACAACAACAACAGCAAGTAAAACTGTCAGACCATATGGTGGAGCTTGCATTTCCCTTGAAATGGAAATTGGATTCGTTGTGAAAAATGAAGAGTAATTAAACCAAATAGCACTGCATACCATATCTATCATTACAGCTGCTCATTACTAATCTTCTTCAGTCTTAATAAAATTCCCAAATCCTTATTTACTGTGGGAGACTTGCTGCGGCATGAAATGCGCACTGTCTAGTTTTGTTTAGAAGCCCAGAAATATTTAGGGACGCTGTCTTTTTGGCTCACAAACACTTTTGATTTGTTATGGTTCTCTGAAAAGCGGCACTGGCTGTTACTTGTTGGACCAGACAGGAAAGATGCAACGTACACGTGCACTGCTGGCACTGGACACACACGCTTATCTGCTTAAAAGGAGGAACAACACTGCAATGACTGTGGACAATTATGATTCATGAGAATAGGAAGTTAAAGTCATTAGGGAGGAAAGTGATACTCCTGGTCACTTTCCCTCCTGACATCTGGCCTTTGTGATCCCTGAGTCACCCGAACCAATGCGGATTAATTCAAAATTTTTATTATATCTATTTTTTCAGTTTTATTGCGGCACTTTTGTTTTGACTTTCATCTACTGAAATAAAAAGACATCATCATTGGCAAAGAAGAAAAACATTAAAGCGACAGTCAAAACATTATCATATCACTGGAAAAGAAAAAACAAAAGAAACATTTCTGTGACCTTCACTTCATGGCCAAAAGAAAAACACTTTAACAAGAAAAGCTCAGAAACAGCCTCACGTGTTTCATCAGCCTCACACTTTCCTCACACTGATGTTTTTTTCCATTTGTGCAATCAGGATGAAGTGACTCTCTTCACGTATTGATCTAATTTCCTTTTGAGGACCAGATAAAAGTTGGGCACAAGTATCCGCTTTCCTTTTACCATGTAAGAAGATGCTCAAATGCATAAAACACTGAATGTGAGCTGCTGGTTTGGATGCAGGAAATAAAGGGAAGTCTCAAAGGAGAAAATACGACAATGTCAGTCTGGGGAGATCTTAGAAAAAAGTAAGAAAAGGCATCAAGTGTACTTTTAGTGTTTCAAGGTGACACCATGTCCCAGTTTTAATTCTGATGTTGCCCAATATGAGTACAGAACTCGGAATGCAGGATGGAAAATCCCCCACAGATGATCAGTTTCATAAACCAGGCAGATTAAACAGTTTATATATTTATTAAAACGACTTTAGCTGGACTTGGAAAAACTTGCTCCATCCACATCCTATCTCCACATCATCATGACTATCCATGTGCCGCACATTTCTAGACTCAGTTCATCGTCATTTTGGCAAAGATGCGTTTTTACGCAATTAACCAACTAATCGATTTATCACAACATTCACACAACATTCGTTATCAAAACCTGGCACGTACTGATCGTGAAGGCTCAACTTTCTTGAAGCCTTTCTTTAGCTTTAACCAGGTCACAGACTGAGCAGCGAGACTGTGAGAAACTTTTCTCTCATGCTGGATCAAGTTTCTCTGCGGCTTCGTGGCCAGCCTGTGATTTCTGTGTGATTTATGGAAATGTAGGACAAGTTAAAAAAAAAAAAAAGAGAGAGAGAGAGGGGAAAGGCTGCCTGCGTACTGTTACGGCTCAGCTCCTCTAACGTACCTTTCCTTTCCGCCAGAACGCAGGAGCCCAGCCAGAGCAGAGAGGTGATCCACTTGAGAAAAACGCTTGCCATCGTGTTTCTGACGCTCCCGGTGAGAAGGTGTCATTCCATGCCAACAAGACGACAAATTCCGCTTGTTCAAACAGTCCCCAAATCCTCGGGTTTTGTCCTCGTTAAGTGAAAGACTTTTCCTTCTGTGGGAAACTTTGACAGCTCCTCCTCCTCGCAGATATCTCCGGCAGTCCGAGCTCCGGCGGCGAGGACGAACTGCTGGCTGCTCTGACGTCAGCAGGAGGGAGGACAGATGCGCGTCGCACTGCTCAGGTACACACACTGAAACACTCTCATACACTCTCACACAGCCGCACAATCCCGAAAAACTGGACTATAGCTGGGAAAAGTGCACGACATTTCTATGAAAAAGCCACAACATGCAAAAATCCCAGATATAATTGCTTAAGTTGCCGTCAAACCTGTTGTTCTCAGTGATGATTTTATGGTGTAATTCATTACTTAGTGAAGCAAAAATGACCCAGAAAATAATAATAATAATAATAATAAATTCTATTTGTAATGCGCTTTTCAACAACATTAAAGATATAAATGCTCAAAAATAAAACAGGTAAAATAAAAATGAACACTTAAGAACCCAGCCAATACTGTAATTTATGTGTTTTGTTAGTTTGTTTGACCAAAATCTAAATCAGAATGTATCAGCAGGGTTTTTTTGTTTGTTTTGTTTTTTGTTTGTTTTTGCATGAAGACATTTTTTTAAAAAAAGTTTCATTTTTTGATGGTGATGACCAAGACGCCATGTACACTGTAAAACCTAATACAGGAATTTAGTCAGATCAACTCATCTTTTTTTTTTTTTTTTAGCTTAGTTAATGTAAATATGAGATGAATACTGCCCCATCCCCCTCTTCCCCACCCTCACTCCAACTGGTCGAGGCAGATGGCCACCTTCCCTGAGCCTGGTTCTGTTTGGGTTTTCTTTTTCCTCTCCTCATTAAATGCATTTATTTATTTATTTATTTCTGGTTCCTTTTCACCATCCCCAACTGCTTGCTCATAGGGAATCTAAAGTCAGCTTTGGACTTTTGGGTTCTGTTTAAAATTTGTAAGGTCTTCACCTTACTATGTGAAGTGCTATGAGATGACACATATTTTGGAATTGGTGCTATATAAACAAACTTGGACTGAATTTAATTAATTTGAAGTTATTTCAGCTTAAAGTGTTTATTTTTAGAAATTGTTAATTTGACATTTTTTTTAAAAAAACACTTCTTAACATCATTTTTTAAAGAAACCAAACTAGTCTATAAGAAGACTTCAGAGAATACATTACTAAAGAGCTAAAACTATCCAGACATAGGAGTCAGGAGAAGACAGACATGGTGGAAACTGACTTTGCGTTTTTGTTAAACTAAGTTATAGTTGTCAAAACAATTCTAACTAATTCAAGTAAATATTTTGTCTTCTCAAATTCAGTTAGTTTAAATGGGCTTCCACTTTCACAACTGGTAAGATGATGAGATAAATTGCAGTTAATTCACATTTTTAGACAGAAGGGAAAGTTATGTTTGTAAGCCAAATGAACTTTAAATGATTAATATAGTGTTAGAATTCCCCTCACAAACAACATTTATTTTCTTTGAAACTGTGTATATTTTGAATATCAATAAAATATGTGCACAAGAAGTAGGGGAACAAATTTAGAAATCACAACCAACTACAACCTCCTACACTTACATGTTCATGTGTTCAACTAATGGATAACCATTTGACTCTCATTTTTACCATAAGAAAACATTTGTATATGTGTATTATGATATAAACAAATCTGTCAAAATATTACTTTAATTTACCTAAAAAAGACTTTGTTTTGTCATTTCTTCCCACCAGTTAAAGGATTTCAGTGCTATTTAAAGAGCAGACAGTCCCCTCTCACTTCTTACCTCGGGGGCACATCTTACCCCAGTTTACCCTACTGAAATAGTTTAACAATATTTGGATTGCTGTCTGGGATTTGATGTTATTGCTCTACAATGTCTTGTTATGTATCACTCATTTATGGTATTCAAACTGAAACCAGACTCACTGAAAAGTTGACGTCGTCCCTAAAACCAGACTGATTTATTGGTCTGCTCCTTTTGCATATGTAAAGTTACTGTTTGAAACGACTTGTATTAATGTACTCAAATACATAGATATTAACTTGAAAAACATATTTTTTTCTGTATATACACAGAAGGATAATAAAATATAATTAAATATTAGATGCTTTCTTTGTTTTGATGCTGCAGTGAGCTGGTGGCATTCTTATGTTATGTTTGGCTTGATGCTCTGATGATATCTCCATAGGGCATATTTCTATGGGCTTTTGATGGGATTTTGGTCCTTTAGCATTTCTCTAAAAAGATAAACAAAACAATGAAAATACCCTAATTAATTTGCAAGAACAGGAGTCAGACCTTTTTTAGGGAAAGTGATTAAGTTTTATGAATGACTAATGCTCAGTGATATCAAAGCTCCAGCCAGACTTAGAGATGTGATGCAGGGTCATTTTACAGATTAATATCTTCTTTTTGGTGGATTTTTTTTTTTAAACAGACCTGCACAAACTCTGATGTTCCAGGAGCTATTTATGGCACAAAAACTTAGGATGATGATGACTTATCCTGGATGTCAAAGCTAACTTCTGAAGGCTGCACTGAATTTGGCCGATAAAAACTTCTGACATCCTATTAGCATTTTACCCATATTTATTTCTTGACGTGCGAGCATGAAAGACAGTCGTCAGCATCAGTGTCAGGCAGGGATTAAACGGGGGAAACGTCGAGGCTGTTGACAGAGTGTCTGTCTTATGGGAGCGAGTCTAATTGGACGTCAAGCTGCTTAAATGTGTTTGTTGCTGTACACATATCAGACTCTATGGGGACAGGAGTGATAGAAATCATTTTTCACGCCGGTGTTTATTTCATTATCGCAGCCTAATGGGCTCAGCAAATCGTCTTTGGTTGTACTGTTGGCGGAAGAGGTTATTGTGTCGGGTGAAATCATGACCATTCTCCTCGAGACGAAATTACCTAATGTGAAGCTAACGTTTCACATGAGACAGCCCAGTGAGCTGCTTTCTGTGGTGTGGATGTGATGCAACTGCCAGTTTGACTGTTACAAGGGCTGTCATTGACAAACAGAAATAAAACATCCATGGCCTTTGTCTCTGAGGGGAAAACGTTAACAGAGGGAACCCGTAAGAAGACATGAGAGTTGAAATGCTCAAAGTCTCCTAACGAGGATCAGGAGAGGTCACATATTGCTGTCTTATTTTTAGTGGAAATCAAAATTCAGCTTTCCTTCGGGGTCATACATTTGACTGAAACGTTTTGAAACCAAGGTTTGCCACATATTGAACCACAGTGGTGGTTTATTTAAGAGGAGAGAGAGGGGGAGAAAGAAATCCCCTCGACGTCCTACTAGTGGCCAATTTCTACACCACTGGCTCGATTATGAAATGTTTTAGTGAGAAAGAAAGAAGTTACAGTTGTTACTGTGTTTTATTTTGCCTTCCACTGCTGTTCTGAGACAAGCAGAGACACTAAACAAACACAGAATAATGGCCGGTCTGGCTGGGGATTCAAATGAATGTAAGATAAAGAAATGAGAGACAGAATGGGAGGAAGAAAGTGTGAGGAGCGAGACAAGAGATGATGTCCCACAGTGTAATATTCTTATATTTTCCATCTTGTATGTTAAATTATCACTGTGCTGGTGTTTAGTACCTGAAGGAACATTATAGATTAGCAGCATGAGTTAATTACAGCAGCTCACGTTTAATTTATCAAAGAGCCCCTCTGGTGAAAATCAAGATTTTTACCTTCTTCTAACATGTCCAGATGGTGTTTTTAATATGCATGACTTGAGAAACCAGCTTAAACTGCAGAGTACTGATGACACTCAGAAACACTGATTCAGACTCACTGGTTTTCATATGTAACAAGTCTAAGAAACCAATCCTGTCAGCTTGCAGAGTAAGACATTCTATACCATGGCTCTTTCTGAGACACAGGTTCTGATTTCAGCTTGTATAATGACTGAATTACTCCAGTATTACAACTTGCCACTGTGCTTCATAGAGTCGTTTTAAAGTGAACAGGGTTGAGCTTTTAGAGGTTAAATGAACAATCAGGGAGGGACTTTAGGTGCATTTAATGCCAAACAGTATAAGATACATCTTCTAAGAACATAATGTTTATACAAGGATTCCTATTAATTGGTTCAGTGAGGCAGAACAGTTATGTGAGGGGTCCTGAAGGTCTCATGTCTGATCTGCATGACAGGACCCAGATGGACCAGCAACAGTGTTTTTAAAAACAGGCACAGGAAAGTAACAACCCCCACCACCACCGTTACCATTATTAATTCCTTGTTCATCTTCTTGTACATGTCTGGGATGAGATGACGCTGGAGAAGCAAAGAAGTTAAGGGCGACATATGGGATCACGTAGGATTCACTTTCACTCGAAGACGCGGCATCTGCTGCATCAACCCAAACAAACATCACACTAGTTCTGTTTCAGACAATAAATGCAGTGACCAACACAGATTAGGCTGTTTAGAAGAGCTTACAAAAAATACTGCAGTCTGTGTTTATTGATTTTCTCCTTTACAACAAATAGAAGATTCATTCATTATTAAAAGCACTAATAAACAAAACAAGACAAAACTAGAGAGAGCGTAGTGCTCCGCCAAGGCTGTTCATTCCCCCATATGGCATTGTCAGAAATGCAGCATTTGTTTATTAGTTACTGATGATCAGAAATCACGGCACTACAGATTGTGGCCATTTAATATAGATGTACCCGCAAACAAAATGACGTTGCGCTGAGCACAGGTGTGTTATACAAATGTACGTTATGTACGGATACTAAATCGCATGACCTACATATGTAGCGGGCGGTGGGAATTTATGGGACTCAGAAACACCCCACAATTTAATCAATTGTTCCTTGTATCATTTCTGATGGATAAGTCCTGATAAGTCCTGATAAGTCTACAGTGGTAGATGTGTAGTAGGATTGCAATCATGTGATCGTCAGCAGGCAGCTGACATAGTCTTCACTTGTCATAGTTACAGTGACGCCGTGCCACTATCTTGCAGTGATACAGAAATCTTTAACAAATCCGTGGATCCAGACTATAAGCTGCATCACTGCCAAAATCTAATCAGTTGGTCCTTGTGTCATTTCTTACCTTACCTCAAAATTTCATCTAAATCCGTCCATTTTTGAGTAACATTGCTAACAGACAGATGGACAGACAAACAGACGGACAAACACACACCGAGCATCACATAACTCTGCCGTGTCCCTTGGTGGAGTAACAAACCAAAAACCCATGCAACTGGCTTGTAGACAAAACATTAGAGGTTACAATAATAATGTGCAATGAGAACATTCAAAAACATCCGTGCAGCATGATGGAGGAGACACCAAGCTCTATATGGCTCAAATAAGGGTTCCAAAATGTTATAGAATTGATCCATTTTTAAATGTAGTATACAAGTAAGGTACTCTAATAGTTCAATTTCACACTCTCTGCCATTTCTTTTAGTGCAACAGAATGTTTTTCCTCGCAGCATAAGGTGAAAGCACGGTACACTCTTTTGATTTTTAAATAATTGTTACACACACCAAACGTGCTGATTTCAGTTTCTCAGATGTGTAGATCTGATGCTTTTCTTTTTCATACAGTATGAAAGAAATCTGATGAAATAACATAATGTGTCACAGTAAATTGCTATGTTCATGTTTTGGGCAGTTGTTTGAATAAAAAAAGGCTATTTGAATTGGGATGTGGAAAACTATGATGGGCTTTTTTTTATCCTGTAAGAAAAGATGAATAGATGATTTTTAATGACATAAAATGATTCTCCGTGTCGTCGTGTTTGTTGTTTTAAATGCAACAAGAGCTTTTTTTTAAAATCTGATTTTAATGACATGACCAAGTAAGGTTAAGGGAAAGAGATTTCATTTTAATTAGAAAACTCCTGATTAGCTTTATTTAGAAAGTAGAATTTCACGTTATCTAATTCTCACCTGGAGGAAGATGAGCAGAAATATTAAACAACCAATGAATCCAAATCATAACTAATGTGGTTCCCAAAATGACAACATCATCGAACAATACACCTTTGCTTTCAGATTACCTTTCTCTGAATGTCTGCACTATTTCATGTGTTTGCCATGGCTCCCATATATCTGACATGTGAGAAAAGACTTGGATTTAATGTGAGAAAATCCATAAAGGCTTTAATAATAGCATTCCAAATCCTGTTTTCAGCAGTACAGTTGAAGAGCCTCAGGCATTCAGAGCAAACTGTCAAGTACCAATTAATTAGGTTTAATTAGAGAAGCCAGTGAGATTACCTTGTATCTCACCATCTGCCCCCCTCAAGGCGAATCTCCTACAGCTAAACTTGCTAAATAAAATAGTAAAGCCAAATATTTGAATGTAGGAATATCTTGTTTTGTAACACTGAATACACTCTCACATGCACTTTGATTTGTCTTCATAAAGAATGATAAAATGTGGACATGTGTGTTGTTGGGCTGTGTTTTACTTTCCTGATGAGGACCCTGGTCTTTGGCCCTGAGCCATGTTCACTTGCCAGAGCATGTGGTCTCCATGGCATCCTAATGGGTTACACAGTAAACACCTCAAAGTAAATGAATGAACCTGTTTTAATCCAATAGGAATCCCTTTCCCAACTTCACAACCAGTCACATCCTGTTTCAAAACATGGAACACCTTGTTCACAGTTATGAGTAATGTGAATAATCTCCTGAAGGGTCTGTGTTCAGGCTCCAGTGGTAATTTAGTTATTTTACTTTAAAGCTGTAATGTGTGTGGCATGCCATGCACATAATGACAGTGAATAATAGCGCTTATCAAAACCAGCCATGTCTTTACAAAGGCCAGGCCAAGATGAGTGAAGGAACGGGAAAACTCCGTGAACAATTAAGGTTTAAATCAAACTAACACTAAAACGCTGAGACCCATTAGCTACAACTACTGACAGGTGAAGTGAACCGATGTTCTCTTCATGATCTCGCTACAGTGCAATGTTCCACAGGGCAACACTGGGTCTTGGCATTCATGTAGATGTGGCTTTGTCACCTAGTCATTCATTGATGCAGAATGGTCTGACTGCACCTCATCATCTGCTATTCGGGGTAAAAACACTCTGTCTGGTTTATATTTCTTTAAACCCCTTACAGAAAAACCGTATGAAATCTGTTTGAAATATGTTTTTTCTTTAACCCTCGTGTTGTCCTGCTGGTCAAATTGACCCATTTAAAAGTTTGAAAATGTGGGAAAAATAGATCGTCGCAGTGAAACATCCGATGTCCACATTTTCAACATTTTTGGGAAATTTTTGAAAATTTTTTGATGGGGGGAAAAAGAAATATTTTTTAAAAAAAGTGTTTCGTAAGAACTTTTTTTTGACATCCAGCGAATTTCTCTGGATTTTGGTTGATTTTTTGTGAAAAATTAAGAAAATATTAGTAGTTTTTCTGATATAGATGTAATCACTGTAGATATTTTTAGGATTTTTTGGGAATATTTTTACTCATTTTTTGAAAATATTTACAATAATTTTCTTGCCAAATTTGGGGGATTTTTTTCAATAAAACTTTTAAGGGAATCTTTTAAGGAATTATTGGAATTTTCTTCCTGAAGGTTTTGCAAATTTTCTGAAATTTGGGGATTTTTTTTGCAGAATTTTTGGATTTTTTCAGACAAGGAAACAATGTTTTTTGGTGCCCGTAAATGAGGACAACAGGAGGGTTAAGGTATGAATCACAATATCTGCCTAATATCGTATTGGTCCCCTTTATGCTGCTAAAACTCCTCTGACCCAGTGAGGCATGGATACAGGACCTCTGGGGATGTTCTGTGGTACCAGGATGGTGGCAGTGAATTTTATGGATCCTGTGGGTTGAAGGGTGGGACCTACCTAGATCAGGCTTATCCTGGTACATCCCACAGATGCTCAATAAGATTTGGATCTGGGGAATGTGGAACCCGGGTGAACATCTTAGCTCTATCATGTTCCCCGGGAGCAGTTTTTGGGGTATGTCTGGGTGCATTGACCTGCTGAATGTGGCAATTGGCATCAAGGACAGCTATGGGGGGTTGCTTTACCTGCAGTGTTTAGGTGGGTGGTACATGTCAAACATCCACATGAATGTCAGGACTCAAGGTTTCCCAGCAGAAAGTTGCATTATAACAAGATGATCAGTGTTATTCACTTCACCTGTCGGTGGTCATAATGTTATGGCTGATCGCTGCATTACTGTATGATTGTTGGCAAAACTTGAAGATTTCCTTATGGTTGGTTGCTGGCTGGAGGTTGCTCCTGTGTCCCGCAGCGAAGGGGATTTTGAATAGCTAGAGGAAGCTGTTGGAAATATATAGCCAGTGACAGATTTGTACCCACAGTCTGCATCCAGCTATATCAGACATCTTTGCTACAAGCCACCCACCTAAACATCGTTTCAGACCAATCAACCAACATCTCGCCATGGCTCCCTGATATCAGCGTCCTCCCTCAGCACCTCCACAGGTTTTGTATTCATTCCCCAACAGGCTAGAGCTGTTTTGTTGGCACGAGGGGGACCTACACAAACACAGGAAGTTTAAATGTCATTGCTGGAGTAGACAAACCTACACTACTATTCAAAAGTTTGGGGTCACCCAGACAATTTCATGTTTTCCATGAAAACTCACACTTTTATTCATGTGCTAACATAATTGCACAAGAGTTTTCTAATAATCAATTAGCCTTTCAACACCATTAGCTAACACAATGTAGCATTAGAACACAGGAGTGATGGTTGCTGGAAATGTTCCTCTGTACCTCTATGTAGATATTCCATTAAAAATCAGTCATTTCCAGCTAGAATAGTCATTTACCACATTAACAATGTCTAGACTGTATTTCTGATTCATTTAATGTTATCTTCATTGAAAAAAATGTTTTTTCTTTCAAAAATAAGAACATTTCTAAGTGACCCCAAACTTTTGAACGGTAGTCTATATAGAACCCCAATGGCAACTGAAGTAGAAGGAAAACCAGTTTTAACAATGATTTAAAAGAGAATTTCTGTTTTTGCAGTTCTGAGTACAAATAAGTGTATGAAAGATTAAAACATAAATATCTGTGACTGTTATTATATCTGCAGTAACAATTATTTTTTGTGACTGGTAAACAGGCTCTTTGTGAGAGTTTTTTTGGACCTTTTGCTGAATCTAATTAGGGGGATATTGTTAATCTTTGGTGTGTCCCTTGTCGTTGCTGGGCTTTAATGTGCACTGAAGTGTTTCACTGTGGCACAGTGGGAGTGAAGGGCTCCATCCCCATAGCTGGTACCAACTTCCAGTAAGGTGCAGCCCACTCAGTCAAATCCATTCAAAGCAGTGATTAGAAATCACTACAGGAATCTCTGAGTCAGTCACAAGTGTTATTAAAAAACCCCAAAGCTGTTAGCAAACTGGCTGCAGCGGCGCACATTCTGCACCGGACTGTGTGAGGCCACAAATATGGCAGTTTGGCACATGATGTTCATTCCAACTGTCTGTTATGCAAGTGATTGATGAAATGAGATTGTTGATATAATGAGGACAGATTTCTCTACAGGTAGTCTCACTCCTTCCAGAGGATTCAGGCAGCACTCCTAGAAGAGACAGTTTAGGTGTTTCTTTCTTTTAAAAGCTCGGTCCACAGACAGAAAAGCGCAGGATGGATCCAGGACACACTGGGAGGCTTAAATGTTAACCAGGACACTCAGTTTTCCTTGATGCCTCCACATCATGAATTATTAAATAGTTTGACAACGGATGTGTGGAAGATGTTGCAGCATAATTCCTGAATGTGATGGAATTAACTTTTACTGAAGCACTGTACTTAAATACACGTTTGAGATACTTTTGTGCAACTTTCCTATTTCACCCTACAGAGGCAAATATTATACATTTTACTCCACTATATTTCTCTGACAGCTTTAGTTAGCAGTTAAAGATTAGAAATGTTCATACCCTTCCATTCCAGTGAAACCATGTATCTCCAAATTTGGTGATGTTGAATGTTTGTGATAAACTGAAGGATTTGGGTGTCCCTTTATAAAGATATATCAGCTGCCCAACTAACTCTTGGATTAGCTGAAAAAATGCCTTACCACAAAGCTGAAAACAGAGCTGTTTTCCCGAGCTCATAGAAATCTGACTTTTTCTGGTGGTTCTCAGTAACACTAACACTAAAGTCTAAAGTCAAGTAAAGTAAAATGAGCTCAAGCTTAAACATCCACAGCAGTAAAATGCAACATATTCAGCAGTCATATTATAAATATCACATATAACTGTAAAACACTGACAGGGACTGTTTTGCTGCACCTTTTTTTTCTTTTTTACTCAAGATTCAAGAACTTTATTGTCATATGCACAACAGAAACACAGTAATGAAATTCTTATTTTGTGAGTTCCCTTCACACAACTGAAATAACAAATAAAATAAAATGAAGTAGAATAGAATATTTAGAAAAGAAATAAATGAAAATATTTCAAAAATGTATTTTTGTGCAAATTTCAGCATCTCGTGCAATACTGTCATATGTAAACAATATAATACTGTCATATGTGATCAGGCGTTGATATGTGCAAAATATTGCTATTTATAGATATTGCAGGTGAGTCAGTGATTTAGTAGCCTGATGGCCTGTGGATAGAAACTGTTTTTTAGTCTGGTGGTTCTTGCTTTCACACTCATAGTGTCTGCCAGATGGCAGAAATCTAATAATAATACATACTTTTGTGTTTAAGTGAGATTTTAAATGTAGGACTTTCATTTGCAATTACGAATTTCCACAGTGTTTTATTGTTATTTTTGCTTGCAGATCTGATAACTTCCTCCACCTCAGCAGAGCAAAATGCATACACTCCTGAATCTACTGCATGCAAACAATAAAAAAATGTTTAGTGTGATTAAGTTTTTGTCATGAGCTTCTTCTACTCTCTTTCCCGTTTTCTGATTCCTTTTTTCATGTCATGTCTAATCACTGTCAGATCATTTTCTCAGCTCATCAGTTCATGTGGGGTGGATTCAGGTTCCAGCCTTTCCTGTGTCCTCAGTGTCCTGAATAACACACACTGTAGCTGGCAGACACATTCCTCAAGGAAACACTGCCATCTTGTGGCCGTTTTTTTTGCTGGAAGCAGGTTGTTGATTATTGGTAGAGACCATGTCTGTGCTGTAAAGTGTTGTAGGAGCTGTAAATGTACTGACAATCTGCCAGGTCTTCTGTTCTGGGCCCTAAGACACACTGAAGACATCAGTTGGGGGAAAATCAGCTTTCATTAGATGTCTGCTGTGCATGATGGTTATGGAAATTGTGCATGGTTTGTTATTGTAGCAATTGTTGGCATGTTGCAAACAGGACTATTGCTCAGTTTTGTCAATGCACAAAGGCTGGTTTCTGGTATCTGAGGTGTGTGGGAGCATCAGCAGAGGAACGCAGCCTGCATCAGTTCACAATCTTCACCTGGGCCTTTATTTCTTCTCGGGAATTTAAGATCAAACTATCTGACTATACATGTGCACTTAAAATTGCACAGAGCCGCGGCCTTTGTAATGTAAAAGTCGGATGTACAGGCAGTTCTGAAGAATAGCATTTCATCTCTCATGCACTCTGTAGGGCAGCTCTCCTGATGCTGCCAAGCAGCGCTGCGCTGTGTGAGAAATCAAAGCGCAGGCGTCGAGTCGGGAGGGAGCCTATCTTGCGCAGACTGGGTACTGTACATGGCCATTGATGCTGCTGGGTAGATGTAGCCCCTGATGTAAATAAGAATGGCGAGGGCAGCGGCTCTAACATGCCGAGTTATCGCTGCTTGACATCGGAACATTTTATACCACCATCGGGATTTTTTATGAAACGCGGGGTCCTTTTCTTCGTTTTCATCTGAATCTGCCTTGACAGCTCGCCCGATGGTTTTCATTTGACACAAGAGCCAAAGCAGACGGGCGGCTTCTTCCTATAAACACTCGGGAAAAACGGGTCATTATGACCTTAGTATCCTCCAGTAAAAGAAAACCATCGGATTGCTTTTACGCGGCAGCATTCTGCTTGCATTTTTTGCTTTGGATTTCGTGTGCCGTGTCCGGAGAGGAGCATCATCAGTTCAGCGTTGAGGTAAGATAAATGGCCTTCCTTTCCCACAGCATCACAAATGACCGAGCTCTCTCCTCCACATCGTCTGCCTCAGCGTGAAAAACAGTTCGGTTGTGCTGACTCCCCACGCTATCGGTGGACACAATTACCATAACGCATAACATGGAGACATTGTAAGCCTATCAGGACGCAATCACGCACCGAACGGAGAAAATATCGCGCATTCCTCATTTGTAGGGTGCAATGAAACAGAAGGATGCTCGTTTGAGGTTATTACATTGCGGTCCATGAACTGAGCTGATCCAGCCCACTGATCCTGCATGTGCAGCGCACATACGATGCTCGGAGAACAGTGTGTTTTAGCAGAGCTGCCTCAGCATCAGCTGCCTTTCATCGCCAAATACACTTTTTAAAATTTTTTTTTTGGACAGGTCATCATGAAGTCAGATATGCTTTGGCAGCATTTCTACTGTTGGAGGAGATTAAACATCCACAGACACAAGTTGCATAATAGGATTTGCTTTCTTTTTTTGTACCTTATTAATTGATGCCATTCCCATCCTCACCCCGGACTCCTCTCCCACACTCTGAAGAAATGAAACACTGAAGCTGCCAGTAACACACACACACACACACACACACACACACACACACACACACACACACACACACACACACACACACACACACACACACACACACACACACACACACACACACACACACACACATCATTATTCAATTTTATGGCTCACTGAAATCTGCCCGATATATCTCTGGCTGAAATCTGTGCCTTTCAACAAACACAACTCACACAGGAAACACACCCACAGGAGAAAGAAAGAGAGGGGGGGGGGGATAAACAAGGCGTTTAGCTAAGCAGAGAGAGGGGGTGGGATGGACAGAGGAGACAGCTAGTCAGATTAGCTAGCTGGAACATATCTCATAGGCTGTGTGTTGATAGGGAGGCAGCTGGTTGGCATGTGGACAGCTGTAGATAGCGTGGGCACTTCAAGGCCCTCGGTTTGAGGATGGAGTCCGGCAGTGACCCCCGGATGATGCTCAGCCTCACCTCTCCTCTGGATCAAGCCACATTCTCTGCTTTGTAGGGCAAGTGGAGGCAGGGCCACAGTCCTGCACATGCACCCTGACTGCACGCCGCAAGACACAAACACTGACTAAGATCAGCAGTAGAGATTCAAATGCTGTTTGCATTTGCGTTGTTGTGCACGGAGCCCGTCAACAAACATTTAAACCTTAACCACAGCTGGACTGACTATTTAAGACTATTGTGTAGTACAGTAAATTCTGCTAACGTCGATGAAAAGCTTCTAAACACTTCAGGCACACTGTGATGTTAAATTTAACCACAGCAGCTGATTCTGTGTTGTTCTGATAATGAAGGAGTGCTGGAGCAATGGTTAGTCACAGTCTCCTGTGAGATGCAGAATGAATGATGCACTTTCATATTCGTATTGATCTAGTGCTATTCTGGCAGTGCACTAGAGGTTAAAGAAGCAGGTTTGCTGCTGGAATCTTGCCACTCCCCTCCATACCTTTTCCCCAGGAAATTGAATGCACTACTTTCTGGGAAAAACTGGGTGACAAGCAGCACTTATTAAATAGCACTGGTGTTTTTAAGCAAGGTACTGTAACCACTGTGGTGCAGGAATGACTGGGGTCTGTGTATGTACCAGACAATTCTCCAGAATAGTTTGAAAGATGAATGTGGGACCAAATCTAATCAAACACAGAATGAAGGAGAGTCAGGTTCATAGTGGCAGCTAATGGGAAAGCATGAAAAGAACAGACTCTCTGTTTTAAAGCCTTTCACTTTTGATGTATGGCACACGCTGCAACAGCTTGGTTGATACATTTTTGTCATTGTAGATCATGAGCTCATTTATTATCTGAATGAATAGCAAAATGTGCAACACATCCTGGTTGTGTCAGACCTTCTTTTGTGCGTCATTTCCTATCTGTCATTTCTCCCTCTTTATTTCAAAATGAGATGATGAAAGTCTGTGCAGCCACACTTTGAAGGTACAAATCTTTGTCCTTCTTCCTCCTTGCAGGGATGGCTACAGAGGTATGGCTACCTTCCCCGCACAGAACCGGGAATGTCTGTCCTGCGCTCGGCCCAAACCATGCACTCAGCCATCGCTGCCATGCAGCGCGTCTATGGTCTCAATGTCACAGGGACACTGGATGAGAAAACCAAGGAGTGAGTATTCACACATGCTGTGGATGCACTTGTACAAACAAGCTGAGGAGCATGTGCACTTTCATTAGGCCGTTGATGTCATGTTAATGCATATGCTTCTGTCATTCATTTAAAATGCAGAAAGAATGCCTATCAATATTTCAATGGATTAGCAAAGGAGAGACAGACATGTTTATTTCACCCCAATCACCTCACCTCAAACAACCTGAGGTGAAGGTTTTAACACTTTCCCCTCTTCTCATTTTGCATGATGATGCAGTGATATCACCCTAAGGTGAGAATTAACATTTTGCCTATGTATTGTGTTTGTTCTGTTCTGTTGTGGCATCTGATGTGGTATGAATGAGAAACATGAAGGACTGCAGTTTGGAGTAGTTTAGCAGTATTTTGCATCTGTTGTTTTCCTGCTGTGATTCTCTGGCACCTGTCAGGAAGAGAACTGCTGAGTTCACTTCATTGTTTTATGTTGTGTTGTGATGCAAACTGTGATCGAAACTTTGAGTTTAGCAGACTTCAGTCAACTTCTCTTCTCTTCTCTTCTCTTCTCTTCTCTTCTCTTCTCTTCTCTTCTCTTCTCTTCTCTTCTCTTCTCTTCTCTTCTCTTCTCTTCTCTTCTCTTCTCTTCTCTTCTCTTCTCTTCTCTTCTCTTCTCTTCTCTTCTCTTCTCTTCTCTTCTCTTCTCTTCTCTTCCTCATCACTTTTCAAGTTGGATGCAAAAGCCACGCTGTGGAGTTCCGGACAAATTTAAAAGTGCATCAAGGTCACGGAGGCGGAGATATGCACTGACAGGACAGAAGTGGCAGCGAACACATATAACCTACAGGTGAGACAGTGGAGGCAGTTGTCATAGAGACCATTGAATTTTAGCAGTGCTTCATGTAGAGTTCACATTCAGACGTGCCAGTGTTAATTTTCTCAGCTCTCGTCTGTCTCTCATCTCCTCCTCCTTAACCACCTGGGATCACATGCCCCATGTTGTCATAGAGACTGAGCAAATACGTCACATATGTGGGGGCTCGCACACAAAAATATAGTGATAATCACACACCCGAAAGCACATAGATTAACACAGGAATTAGCCCACGTGTGCTATGACTATGTTTGCTTTCCAGTGTATGAATAGACTACTGGCAAAATGAAAAACGGGACCGGGCTGTTGTTATTTTAACCCTCTTCCAGTTATTCTTTTCTTTTCATAAAACAAAACAAACAGTTTTAGCAGAGCAGCATGAAGACTGAAGGCTTTTTCTCTCCCTCATATGAAACTGTTTGAAAATTTCCAGTTAAAATTATCCATAATCTCAGCCAAAATATTCAAACTCTCATCTTATCTGGCCTGATTAAGCTCACGCGTTTAATGGGTTCTGAGGAGAGCCGATAAACGGGTCTCTGGCACAACTGCAAATTGACAGGTTACTGCAGTAATAGACGATAACACTGTCAATTTATTCAAATCCTTCCTTCCTCCCTGAATTTGAATTGATGAGCCACCTCTCCTAATGGAATGTCAATCAGTGCTGAGCCAGTGCTGCTGCCGACTGCACTTTATTCGTGAAAATGAGTGGAGAGAGAGGGAGATTTCCCATTCCTCTCTGCCTGCCAGAGACTGATAACGACTGCCGTGTTAAAAGTTCAGTGAAAGCTGCTGGGCTTGAAATAGTTGTGTCGAGTGCAACTTTTTTTTTTTTTTACTGTCTCCTCATTCTGAGAACGAAAAATGTTCACTCAAAATTAATGTGACAACAAGGCAAGGGGCTGATGCAGGATCTATTTTATTTCTACATTTGAATATTTTCTTCTCTGTAGTTTCAGCTGACGTACAATCGCTGCACCGTTTACATTCTTTTGCAAACTCTTTATGTAAGCGACATCTTGTGGAGCATTTTCAGCCTGACAGCCTCCACCTCTCAGCAGCTTGTTCCAGAGGTTTACTTGTTTTTCCTCCCACAGCATAAAAAACGTCACGCCAAAGGTGGGTGCCCGGGAGACCCATGATGCCATCCGGCGGGCGTTTGACGTGTGGCAGGGTGTGACTCCCCTTCGCTTTGAGGCCGTTCCATACAGCGCCCTGGAGACTGGCAGGCGTGACGTGGACATCACCATCATCTTCGCTTCAGGTTTTCACGGTGACAGCTCACCCTTCGACGGGGAGGGAGGATTCCTCGCCCACGCCTATTTTCCGGGCCCAGGAATAGGAGGGGACACACACTTTGACTCTGATGAGCCTTGGACCCTGGGGAACCCCAACCATGATGGTGAGTGAAAGAGAAAGTCAGTGTAAACCTAAATTGTGAGCGACAGAAAGCGTAAGGAAGAGGACAGGGTGACAAAGGACCATCAACATCGGAGCAAGCACGAGAAAAGTAAGGAGGGAAGAGATGAATGTTAGCAGGATGGTAGTGGGGAAAGCATAGAGCGACAGAATGAAAAGAGAAGTCATCACGAGAGACAGATAAGGGCTGATGGAAAGCAAATCATGGAAATACAGATGACTGGGCAGGAGGGCAATATGACAGAGATGGTATCACAGGCCAGGGAATGAGGGATGCTTAACCAAAAACAAAGAATGCAGAGATGTCTTTGATCCGGCTGTGCTCTGTAAAGATGCATCAACCCATCTGTCAGGATTTTGTTGTTTTTTTCAGAATAATAAGCTCTTCAGATGACAGGATAGAAAGCCCTGCTATTTTAAGACACTGGTTGCTGGCACATGATTACGGTTATTCAGTTCTTATTGAATCTGATGTAGCTCGGTGGTATGCTCCAAAGAGGTCTTCATAGAAATATCAGATAAACTACATATTCATGCCATTATAGAATTAAAAAATTATGTTGTGCTATATTACCTAGAGAGGAAAATAAGACACTTTTCCTTGCCGTGGAACACACTTTAATTACCCTACCTACAGGGTGCCAGGCTTGTCAGTGCACCACCAGGCTGCTTCTAATATCCACGCGCCATACGCTCACATTCTATCCTCCCATTACTGGAGGAGGACGGATACAGCTCACATTGTGTTTGTTCTGGGAAAGTGCTGCTCCTCTCCCTCTCTCTCCCTCTGTCTGTCTCTCTTTTGTTCTCCGACTCTAATGGTAATTGTCTCAGACTCCTGAGTCAAATTCACGTCCAGCCTTGTGCAGTGTCCCACGGTTATCCATTTGGAGTGCTGAGGCCCATTTTTGAAAAGCTCCTGTCTGCGCCTATGTGTCTGGAAAGCTGTGCAGCCTTTAATGGGCTTTCACAGCGGTGTAATTGTAAATGTTGCATGTTGACATGTGCGCTAATGGTAGCTTCGGCTCGTCTCCTGGGAGTCCTTATGGGACGTTTTTGGTCAGGTGGAAGAGGCTGGTTGTGTTAGATAAATGGGGGAGAAAGAGGGGGGAGGTGTAACCTTTTAGCTGCTGGCTGAGGGTCAGTAGCTGTTCTGTGCAGCGCTGCTGGCAGGAGTGGATATCATGTTGTAAAGGGCAGCAATCTCCTGGGGACAGCTTCAGTCACAAGCTGTACGTAAATGGTGTACTTCTTTCTAAATCAGGTTGACACTATGAGCTGAATGCTGACTGTATACACTGGCTGTGACATTTTTATTTTTTATTTTTTCCATTTGTGCGTGTGTGTGTGTGTTATTGGATGTAATATGAATCAGAATCACAGTTTTTGCTCGGGCCAGGCCAACATTCGTACGTGTTCAGGTGCAGTATATGAATGTGTGTTTGTCTCCTCGCTGTTTTCTGATGCCCTGGGCAGCAACGTGAGTGTGTCCCTCTGCTCTCTGTGAGCTCTGGCTCACATGTGGCTTATCTTCTTTTATAGAGCAAAGGAGAAAAAAAAATACTCCCGGTTCACAGTTTACCTCCTGTAATCTCTGCTTGCAAGATTTTGCACCACAGTGGCTCAGTGGCGGTAACCTCTGCACCAAAGGGCAGCAAGTAATGACTGTTTTCACTGCTGAATAATTAAGTGGCTATTTGCAACTTTGGAATTTAATGGTTTTTCTGTAAAAGGCTGCAAAATATTTAAAAATGCTTTACAGAGTTTAAGTCCTATTAACTTACAAGGACAAATCAAAGAAAAAATGTGGATTCTCAAATGTGAGACCCTGAAAATAGTAAAAATTCGTCATTTTCTTCTTGACGAATGGTTACCTGATGATCAGAATTGCTGCTGATTTGTTTTCTGACTGACTAATCAAGGAATCACTGCCAGACCTGCAAAAAGGTTGATTTTAATTTGACTTGATATGCCCCCACAGCTTCCTTCTCCATAACTTGGACTGTCACATATTTCAGCTTCAGTGGCACTGCAGTATGTCCTGTAAAGCCCATTTATGGAAAATATAGTAGTATAGTAATATATATAGTAGGCTATACAGTAGCTTTATAGATGCCTGATATTGATAAAAATGTACACTACCAGTCAAGTTTGGACACTTCTTCTCATTTAATGTTTTTTCCTTGTTTTCATGACTATTTACATTGTAGATTCTCACTGAAGGCATCACAACTATGAATGAACACATATGGAATTATATAGTAAATTAAAAAGGGTGAAATAAGTCAAAACATGTTTTATATTTTAGATCCTTCAAAGTAGCCACCCTTTGCTTTGATTACTGCTTTACACACTCATGGCATTCTCTCCATGAGCTTCATGATGTAGTCTCCTGAAATGGTTTTCACTTCACAGGTGTGCCTTGTCAAGGTTCATTTGTGGAATTTCTTGCCTTCTTAATGGGGTTGGGACCATCACTTGTGTTGTGCAGAAGTCAGGTTGGTACACAGTTGACAGCCCTATTTGACAACTGCTAGAATCCATATTATGGCAAGAACCAATCAGCTAATTAAATAGAAATGACAGTCCATCATTACTTCAAGAACTTAAGGTCAGTCAGTCCGGAAAATTGCAAAACCTTTGAAAGTATCCCCAAGTGCAGTCACAAAAACCATCAAGTGCTACAACAAAACTGGTTCACATGAGGAAAGGAAGACCAAGAGTCACCTCTGCTGCTGAGGAGAAGTTCATCCGAGTCACCAGCCTCAGAAATGGCAAATTAACAGCACCTCAGATTAGAGCCCAGATAAATGTGTTCATTTATAGTTTTGATGCTTTCAGAGAGAATCTACAATATAAATAGTCATGAAAATAAAGAAAAACATTAAATGAGAAGGTGTGTCCAAACTTTTGACTGGTAGTGTATGTTTTTGATTTTTTTTTGTGTGTGTGTGTGTGTGTGTGGTTTTCTGTGTGTTTCTGTGCTTTTCACTTTCTACCTCTTCATTTAATGACTGTTACATCCATTCTTCTCCACCTCCTGTATGTACTGTACATCCCATATGTGATGGAGTGTTCTCAGTGCAGTTTTCCTCCTTTCCTCTCCAGGTAATGACCTGTTCTTGGTTGCGGTTCACGAGCTGGGCCATGCCCTTGGTCTGGAGCACTCCAACGACCCCACTGCTATCATGGCTCCTTTCTACCAGTACATGGACACAGAGAACTTCAAACTACCTCATGATGACCTGCAGGGCATCCAGAAAATCTATGGTAACTTCCCACAATAGAGACTCTTTTCAGACAATGAAGTATTTAGAAAGTCTACAGAAAGAGCACTTCTCCAAGAAAGAGTCCCTTTGTCTTATAATGGTCCAATACTTTGTTGAAGATGTATGACAAAACAATATCAATACTGAGGCTCTGAAGAGACTTAGTCACTGTTGCAAATGCCACTGCATCAGTCATATTGGGTTGAATGCCAGTAAGCAGCATTTGTCAGCTGTTAAAGAGGGCAGTCAATCAGTCTATTCAAAGCAATATGAGTCAACCAACACGGCACCGAAGAGGCTAAATAATCTGTGCAAAAATAAAAGGTGCATTGGACAAAAATGGTGAATTGATTTAAATTCTCAATCTTGCAAAAAAAAGAAAAAAAAGTATTGACAAAGAGAAGGAAGGAGGATGAAATACTGTCTGTTTTTGTGCTTTCAGGCCCTCCAGATAGAGCTCCACAGCCTACCAGGCCCCCACCCACGGTCCCTCCTCCTCGCTTCCACCCTCCTTCAGACCCACGAAAGCACGATCGCCATGCCAGACCCCACCGGCCTCCACAGGGGGCCAAACCCTCCAACCCCAACTCCAAACCTAACATCTGCGACGGAGGCTTCAACACTCTGGCCATCCTCCGACAGGAGCTTTTTGTGTTTAAGGTAAAGTAGATCATCACTCTGAGTGAACATGGCTGCTGGTTTCAAAGCATATGATGAAACTGATGATGATGATTCCGTCTTGTCCGGTTCTTTAGGACCAGTGGTTCTGGAGGGTACGAGACAACTCAGTGGTCCCTGGCTACCCCATGCAGATCAACTACTTCTGGAAAGGCTTGCCTCCCAAAATTGACGCTGTGTACGAAAACAGCGAAGGGAAGTTTGTCTTTTTCAAAGGTAATAAAAGAAACCAGCTATTTTCTGTATTTGGGTTATTTTTATGCTTGACAGCTGTAGCTGGAGGCACTGTGTTGTTTGTCGGTATGTATTTACTGTACAGCTGAAACATTCTCATCGATGGGATACATAAGGAACATCTGTAGAGAATTTCATTGCTTTTCAAAATCATCTTGGCCTGCATGAGAATTTATTAGTCAAAGTTCACTGTGACTTCTTTTTTTGGCCATAACTCAATAATTCATAAAAACATTCTGACAAAATTTCACACAAATGTCTATTAGGATAAATAGATGAAGTGATGACATTTTATATTCAAAAGGTCAAAGGTCAGCTTCCCTGTGACATCATAACATTGTCCAAAAGCTATTTTCTGACCATTATCTAACACCTTAACTTGGGAAGAGAAGAAGAGATTGTGACCATCTTCTACAGTAGGTAGGATGGCGAATTAGTGACGCTAATCTTGGGTGCTCATCTTTAAAATATAGTGATTGTGCACATCTTTTATTCATGTGCTAACATAATTGCACAAGGGTTTTCAAGTCATCAATTAGCCTTTCAACACCATTAGCTAACACAATGTAGCATTAGAACACAGGAGTGATGGTTGCTGGAAATGTTCCTCTGTACCTCTATGGAGATATTCCATTAAAAATCAGCTGTTTCCAGCTAAAATAGTCATTTACCACATTACCAATGTCTAAACTGTATTTCTGATTCATTTAATGTTATCTTCATTGAAAGAAAAACTGCTATTCTTTCGAAAGTAAGGACATTTCTAAGTGACCCCAAACTTTTGAACAGTAGTATCTATATAAAATCCGTAGCAAATAAGAACATCTGATTTTGGTTGGTTTGAACACTAGTGCGTATGTGTGTGTGTGTGTATATATGTGTATATATGTGTATATATGTGTATATATGTGTATATATATATATATATATATATATATATATATATATATATATATATATTTTTTTTTTTTTTTTTTTTTTTTTTTAATTTTAACCACAAGTGGCGAGCAATGGTTTTTCTGAATGGATCCTCTGTTTGTACCTCATGAAGGCCCACATACACACACAAGATGTGATGCACATTTGTACCCCCAGTGTCCGCTGTTTGTCTAAATGATTGGTTGGCGGCATCAGTGCACACATAAATCTAACAATATGCCAACAAGAAAAATAATTATGGCTAGCAAACATGGATTTTAACAAATTTGGATTTAAAATATTTAAAATTGTCCTTGTGAATGTTTTGTGAGGAAGGAAATTCATTCACATTCACATTCATTGTCCGACTTTAGGCACACAGTGCTAAAATATGTAACAATAAATAAATAAAATAGACAAAACTATTTTTACAAGAATACTTTGCAGGTGATCTTATATTCCTTTTTTAACTGTTATCCAACTCAATGAAATACACAAAGTAAACTTAGATTACGCAAGTATCGTTCACTGATAGACATGACGTAGCACTCCTGATATTTTCATGCTAAACCACAACATTAAACTGTCTTTTTAAACAATAAATGATGAAGTAATATTTTATTGCATACAGGACTAAATGCATGTCAAAGTGTGTGCTCTTCTATCACATAGTATTAGATCTGGTGACTGTGAGGTTGTTTTGCGTTGTGTATGGTAGGAGAGCGGGTGTAGGTCCGGTAGAGCCATCCGTCCATCAGGCAGATTAACATGACATCTGTCACCCAGTGGGATCAGAGTGCCTCATGCTTTATTTATTCACTCAGGGGGACTTAACTGTGTGTATTTATGGGCGTGTGCATGTGCGAGTCGAGCTACTTATTGCAGGCGCACCAGCACATGCAGCTCTCTTCGTCTTGCCTGAGGCACTTGTGATCAAACTGAATTAAATGCAACAATAGCTTCAATAAAACTCAAAACACCAAGTCTCAATGGACCTGCCTTCAGAACACCATCTTTCTGTTTATTCTATTATAGATAACACTGCATAGTTTTTCTGCCGTCAAACATTCTTTAAACAAGGTGATACGTGGAACCTTTGAAATCAAGTGGACAGAAATAAATAGACTGACTTGCAAAACCCCATGAATGAGCTGAAACCCCCCCCAGTGTTTGGTCTAGTGTGATTTTTGAGGTCATATTTATGAAAATGTCTTTGTCCCAGAGCATTCCAACTTTGTCTGTGTATTTTAGGAAACCGTTTCTGGGTCTTCAAGGACACAACTCTCCAGCCTTCGTACCCTCAGGACATCTCGCTGTTCGGGAACGGCATGCCCACACAGAGTATCGAAACAGCTGTCTGGTGGGAGGATGTCGCCAAAACCTACTTCTTCAAAGGAGACAGGTCTGTTTGGACTATTAGTTCTGTTATAAAGTAAAGCAGCTGGGCAGAACTGGAATCTCTGAGTAAAAACAAATTCTACTACGAGGACCATTGATGGCTGAAGCCTGTATTAAGATCGTTTACTATTGGAACAACTTATTACGCCAGTGAATTTTGGCATACATTAGTGGGGATCATTTGTCAGCTACCACATGCCTACTGACATTCAACTCATTATGTTTCCATGTTAAAGCAACTTTGTAATGGTTACTTCAGAAATGTAAGTTTTTTTCTTTTAAGGGACCTATATTTATTATTCAGTGTAAATGTATGGATTTACTGAATCCAGACTGGAGTAAGTCACCTGTAGTTGAAACCAGGGAATCTTTCCAAAACAACCGCATCAGAGGATCTGTTGTGTATGTGCGTCGCGAGGGTCATATTGTTTGAGAGTATGCCAGTGTGACTCACATGTTCAGCTGTCACGATAAATCATATCCTTCGAGGTCTTTGGACCCTGTGGTGGGAGCTGACAAAATGCTGACAAAATGCTTTGTCATGATACTGTCATTCTGAACCTCCTGATGTCTCGTCTTGACAAACGGGACATTCTGTCCATCGTCTCAAACTTGAATTCATTTCTCTCTCTCTGTGATGAGGTAGTGTTTGCTCTGATTCAAAGAAACGACACTGCAGAGCAAGATTTATGTGTGCGAGCAGCAGTGTATGAGAAAATCATCAATCACAACTACTTGTGAAGCAAACCTGCATAGCAGATAAACACAGTATGAATGATTGATTGATTGTGTCTTCTGGTCATGTGAAATCAGTCAGTTGCTGATCACTAAAAGGTCTGACTGAAAGTGACGTTGGGCTATAAGTTATAGATAGTAGACTGTCACTGTAAAACACAGTCCAGTCCACCATGTCCAACCCAAATATAAGGCCCACATTAAGAGAAAAAATAACTCAGCTGCTAGTTGTCCTGCTGGAGGAGTAGTTTTTAAGTAAACGACACGTTGCAGCACAGGACCTTCCTCAGAGTGTTATAAACAAAACGGTGTAGATGTTTTAGGTGCTGCCAGTTTGTGTTTTCGCATTTGTTCCTTTGCATTTTGACCACTTAATTAAGTGAGGATTTTGCTCCTTTAAAGGTGCCATTTTATATCCCTTTAAACAAGTTAGTCTAAGTATCACATCCCCAGAACGTGCATTTCAGGTTTCATCTCCACATACTGCACACATTGTTAATTTTCCTCTGTCTATTAGGGGTGTTAATAATTATCGGTCAACTGATTACTTTCCAACAACAGAAATATGTATTTTAGATTAGTTGTAGTACCTGGTTGCATGGCCGAGTACAGTTTAACACTGTAGTAACGTGAACAGGTGGTCACTTGGACTATAGATAGTTCTGTGTTGGCAGGCTGAGAGCACTGTGAGAGTTTAGCTGGTAAGTGTCACCATGAGAAAGTCTCTGGTGCCGCTTAATGCCTACAAGCCAAGCTCTCATTTTATAGGTTTGATGAAGGGCACAGTGGTTGTGTCACTGTGGTACAGAGGCCGATTATCTACACTGTCAGAGTTGTTGGATGGCTTATGGTACATAGCTTAGCTCAAAGCAGTGTCACAGAAACCACGAAAAAATGTTCATTTCTAGTTATTGATTGATTGATTATTGATTGGTTAGGCTGCTTCAGTGTCTGTCGCTTTAATTCCAACTAAGTTGCTGTTGTCCACACCACTGTCGGGATGACGGCATCTAGCACTTCTCTCTCTACATCTACTGTGATCAGTGAGTGGCAGAGAGGAGCTCAGAGAGGGACGATACTTATCCTGTTGTCACATCAAAACAGGATGCAAATCTGAAGGGCTTGTTTGGAGACACACGTTTTAACCAATTGAGAAAGGAAAGAAATGGGGCTGGTCCTTCTGCATATTTTGTGGTTCTCTAAACACTGTAGGGAAACATAATTATGTTCAAAAACCAGTATTTTACACAATTTGTCAACCTTAAAAAAACAGTTCTTTTCAAACTGAATATTGAAATACTGTTGTCTCTCAGTATGATTTTGATGCCTGTGATAGTTAAAAGGTCTGGAATGTTAAAATGTCAAATACATGCTGTCGGATGTCATCTCTAAACCTCCATATTGACTGTTGTGGCCTTTCTGTCTGTCCTGTTGTAGGTACTGGAGGTACAATGAGGACATGAGGACCATGGACCCAGGTTACCCTAAACCCATCACCATCTGGAAGGGCATCCCTGATTCACCGCAGGGGGCTTTTGTGGATAAGGCCAATGGTACGTCTGCTTTAGTGACTAAAAAACAGACATTTGTAAAAGATAGGAAAACAGAAAGTTGACTAAAGCTGAAAAGTGTAAAGTCGTAGCTTCTTGTTGCTCACCAAGGTTAGTAGTTTGATCCCTCCATGTGATCTCCCACACCAAAGTTAGTGCGTGAGTATGTGTTTGAATGAGAAACGGCATAATGAAGTGCTTTGCAACCCATAGCTAGAAAAGCACTATAAAAGTGTGGACCACATAGCATTTAATCACAGCATACACAGAGTGATTCCAGCTGAGGATGGTTGTTGTATCTTTCTCTCCTTTTGTTTCCCATCAGCCTCTAAACTGTTAACCTAAAAAAAAAAAAAATAAAAAATCTTCACAAAGCATGTTTGTGTTCCTCTATTCCCCTATCCAGGCTTTACCTACTTTTATAAAGGAAAGGAGTACTGGAAGTTCAACAACCAGCTGCTTCGTGTGGAGCCTGGCTACCCGAGATCCATTCTGAGGGACTTCATGGGCTGCGATGGCCTCCCCGCTGACCCCGACTGGGACTGGAGCCCCCCTGTGGCGGAGGAACGCCACTATGACAATGGAGATGTGGACGTTGTCATCAAACTGGACAGCGCAGGGGGTACAGAGAAAGCGGTGGCCATCGCCATCCCCTGTGTTCTGGCTCTGTGCATGATGGTCCTCCTCTACACCGTTTTCCAGTTCAGGAGGAAGAGCACGCAGCGCCACATACTGTACTGCAAGCGCTCCATGCAGGAGTGGGTCTGAGGACTGTTACTGCACTGTATAGAGAGGGGTGTGAAGCTCTGATAAAGGTCTAGTTATTGCTGGAAGCCCTTACTACAGTAATTGGAAGCACTGTAAAGGGTCTGGTACATGAGGTTTGCTATGTTGGCAGATTTCAAAACTGCTCGAACTCATAACATGCAAGCTGCGAGGAAGTGAAACGATCAGCAGAACTCCACTGAAGACAGTGACGGAGCCACATCTCCTATGTCCAACTAATATGTATGTATCTGCTTTGACTTTTTTCTCTATCTTGGAATGAACTCAATTAAGTGAGACAGAGTTAAGCTTCTGTAAGTGGGACCTTTGTCTATCCCCATCTCTGCACGCCGCTTAAAAAGCCCCTAGCACTAACTTCAGTGGACAAATTAGATAAAGGCTTCCTCTTTACTTTCATTTCTTAATTAAATTGCCCTGAGCTGTGCTTTTTTTTCTCTTTTTTAAAAAATTTCAAGTCCCTGTAAAAGATTATTCATTGTGTGGAGGACTGATACACAAACCAAATATGACCTTTTCTTCCAAAGAGGATTACTGCTCGATGTTGTTTTTGATGGGATATTTTTCCTCCATGGATCAAACATTGTGGATCATGCTCTGATTTTCTTTTGCCATTTCTATTCATATCCACCCGTCTGCTCTGTAATCTGTTGGGATAGGATGCAGCCGTTAGTAAGAGCTAGGAACTCAAGACTGTTGTGGCAGACAGTCTATCTCCAAAACAGGGGCCAAAAACCTCTCTGCAATATTTATGAGACTGCCTTAATCACAGATTGCTTAGATTACCTCCTCTTTCTCTCTCGATTCCTCTGGTCTGGAAGTGGAACACTGAGTGACACAGTCGGAACATAAACGGTGTATGAAGGCATTGATTACTGCCCATAATGCAACTTTAAGCCAATAGTTAAGGACAGTTTGACCCTCAACGGGTTCATTGTTCCTGAGAATGTGCTAAGCTGTGCTAAATGCCTGATGGCAAGCAGGCTACCAGCTTTCATTTACTGCCTCACCGGAGGCCGTGAGAGAGAAAGGGAAGGTTAGTTGTGTGTGTGTGAAAGAGAGAATAATTACTAACATTATATATGTACTGTACTGTAGTGTCAGTTATTGAACAACTAACATCCTGCTTCCCTTTTTTCCTGCCAAGTTTGGATACTAAAACTCCAAACGGTGTCAGCCGATACATTTTAAACAGCTTTAGTATTCAAGATTTTTTTTCTTTTTTTGACAATTTTTCTACAATATTTGTAAGTTTACATAATATTTCACATAGAAGAGGATGGGATGCGAAGATGGAAGGGAAAAAAGAGGGGGAAAACTACATGCACCACCCCTTTTTAAAAAAAAGACATATTTCGTGATATAAGAAACTTTTGCCTGCATCTCTAGTTACAACAGGCACATCCGCCTTTTATCAGTGCTGTTGCCCAGATTGTTCCATCTTCTCACTAAGTTCTCCAAATAATTTTTAATGACTTACACTGCTGTCATTAAGGAAACATGTCTAAACAGTAACAGGAACTAATCAGTAGAAATAAAGAAATGTTGTCTGAATTTCGGATGTTAGAAAAAAAAACATGAAATCAGTTTTGCCTCTGTTCAATAATAGAACCTGGCTGTTTTATGCACTATAATTAACTCTAATTAACCATTAGTCAAACACTATACAAACGCTACATTAACAAATTACTAACCAATATTTATTGATCTGCTCAAACATTTTTGGAATTAACAGGAATATTGGAAAACTAAATCGGCAAAAGTCAAGTCTAATGACAAATATTTCACATATATTATAATCTATGATGTTTCATATACACACATAACATCATATATAAATCTTATCAGATGTGTCAAAGAGTTTAATCAGCCACATATAGGAAACAAAACGTACAAACAGAGACAGACTCTCTGTGAGGTGAGATGGAGCTAAACTGAGCAAGAGCTTTTTCTCTCGTCATGTATTGTGTTATAAATGCAATACACAGCCCGGATCCCAATGAAATATATTGTCTTGCAATTGCCTTTGGTCTGCCATACATGTAACAATGTGGTCGTGTGGTGTAGCATTTCTCAGAATTTGCCAGATGATCTCGCTTTGAGCATTCATGATGTGATTTTTTAAAACATTTGTGCTCCTTGTTTTTATTAGTCTTTTACTTGAAATGATCATCATCATCAACTGTACAGGATATCGGACATACTCTTCCATTGATATCGAGGCGATGCTATTTTATGACATATCAGAGAAGGAATTTGAGATTTCAAATGTCCTCATCTTTAAATTAGCGATAGGAGGGTAAATTGAACTGTGACTGATGGCTCAAACCGTTATTCATCGTCATTTGTAAGAGATAAAAACTTAAAACTTGCATAAAGGCAATGCATGCCGTTGTTAAACTATGATGTCATTCTTTCATAGCTGTTGACCATGGATCACTCTTGTACCAGTCGTTCCCTTTAGGGTTAAACGAAGTGACCGATCAGCATTACAGCTTTCTACAGGATGCGTTGACAGATCAAAAGCTGTCGTGCTTTACAATCCATGTAAAATTACTAGCTTCCAGTCTGTCCTTGCTGTTCCAATCTTCACGTGATTGTCTAAATTATGAAAGAAAATGTAAAGAAAGGAGCATTGCTGCTTTCCTATAGCAGTGCTGAATTGCCGTGCATATCAGTCCATGTTGATCCATGATCACTGTAATTTAAGGTGAAAGCAAAAAGCCTTTGGCTTAGTGTTGTGTGTGCTGTCTTATCAGTTTGTGTGTTTGTGATGAGGGTCTGATGGCTCCAGCAAGTGTGAATTAAACAAGGCCAGCGAGGCAAGTCGGTACTGTATTTATTGCCGTATTTATTCCTGTGTGCTCAGCACCTCAAATCTTGCATTGCATTGTACTGAGGGCAAGAAGCTGTCAATAAAGTGGGTTTGAAATGCAGTATTTTTTTCTAGTCTCACAGCTACCAAGTAATCCTCCTCCTTCTGTTACTGCATCAACAACAAACAATTCATTCAGTGCAAATGTGTTTTCATCTTTGAGAGGTAACTCAAACTTTCAAGGTTACTCACACTTACGGTCGTTTTCATGCGTGAATCACTTCAAATATCGGACTCTTTAACTATGTGAGAAGCCGGAGGTCTTGATGCTTTGTCATGCCGTGGTTGTCTGACTGCTCAGTGCTTTTTATTTTTTTTAAAAGTCTGCCTTGACACATGCTGCTAAGCATTAGGGCTAATTTGGAGTGTCATTAAAGGAGGTAGATGGAGCTGATTAGACAGCAGTCGATGCACCGGAGAGGCAAGGGTACAGAGGAGATGACGAGCATTTTCAAGCCACTGCAGTCAAGATGTTATACATGGATACATGCATATATTCTGAGGTACGCTGTTTGAGAAGAAAACATATTGCATAATATGTATATATATAAGCCAGACTGTATACTGTCTGCTATGGACAATTTTGTTTTTAATCCATCCATTCCATGCATAAAGAAAGTGCTGTGTGTTGTAAATAAAACAAGTGCATACTGAGTGTGTCCTTATATCATGCTCTCACACAAACATTCAAATCAGATAGTGGTGAAGTTTTTCATTGCCACGTCAGAGCCTGAGAAGGCACAACAAGAAAGTTCAGATGCATTATTAAAATGTACAGTATTGGCATAAGACAAAGTAAACGACAATTGTGAAAATATTGTGTTGTCTTAAAGTTAAACGTTTGAAGCAAAATTTGAATGAGCAGCAGTGAAGAAAACACATCATGTTCAATATAATACTGTAGACTTTGCACTTAGAAAGACAGAAAACATCACATTTTTTATACAGTACAGAAAATCATTGATATTGAACTCAGCATGCAAGGCTTATTCTTTATTGTCTCATCAGCAATGTGCAGATCTCCCTGTAGCCTCTTGTGTGGCTCACTTCATTTTTTCTATGAGTAACAATGGAAAAATGCAGAGAAAAGTGATCAGAAACACATCACAGTTACTTTATTTCATTCAGATGTTCTGAAACACTGCTTAAAAAAAATCCCAAACCCGCCATTAGAGAATAGAGGAGACAGTCAGCGTTTGGACTTGCAATATTCTGAGACATAGCAGAAACAGCCTGTAGAAATTATAACACACTACGTTAAAGCAAACATACAGGAACATTCTTACTTTTGCAAACTTAACCAAACTTTGCTAATGAAAGATGCTGCAGAAGAGGTGAACTGAGAGGTCAGTCATTCAGCCAGTACAGGGCACACACCCTGCTAAATTCAAGTTATGCAGAGAACTAAAGGCAAAAACTAAACAATGACAAACAACCACATATGCACACACCTCGTTATTTTTGTGAGTCTTTTGTTCACAACAAAATTACCTTTCGCTTTTCAAAAGCTGCAAACACACCTTATTTCAAAGACTGCATTCTTCTAACTTCTTCTATGATTTGAAACTTTTCACAAAAAAGATTGAGGACATTTAACCCTTCTAAGACACGAAAAGTAAAATTGTAATATCAGTGAAAAGTGTATTATAATCACACTAAAATACTTCACGGCTCATTATGTGGCAGGTTAGGAGCAGGTAAAAATCTTGAGGAATAAAGTATATAAACAGAGATGCTATTGTACAGAAAAGAAACACTTCATAGCAAATAGCGAGTTTAAAAAAAATGTGATCCATAAATCTTTATGATGCAGTAGCATATTGTTCTGCATATTGATGGATCTACATCGGAGGAGGCAGCCAGAACAAAGTCACACATCAATAAGAACTCACAGATTCACAGATAGAACAATGCTGCATCGTCTATTCAGTGTTCTGATGTGTGATTTTAAAATGGGAATAAACAATTATTGTACGGCATAAAAAAATAAAATGCACAGTTTTAATGAACAAAGGCTAACAAAGTTCTCACACAGTACAATTTATGAACTACTTTTTGAATGACTGAATCTTTTCAGCTTAATCTTTCAGTTCTTCTGAGAAAAAAGTCATGATATATACAGTACCAGTCAAAAGTTTGGACACACCTTCTCATTCAATGCTTTTTATTTATTTGTATTATTTTCTGCATTCTATATTAATACTGAAGATTAACATTTTTTTGTTTACAACATAATTCCGTATGTAGCACTCATAAATTGCACTACACAGTAACTGGCAGTATTTATAGGGTTAATTAGGTGCAGTTTTCTCTTTGTGCCAGCAGAGTGCGCAGTAGTGCTGCACATTTCTTTTTCTACTTTTTTTTACGGCAGAGACTAGAGCAAGACGTATATTTTCATCAGATCGTGTGGAGCGGTAACTTCCCTAAAAGTTTAGTTCCAGGTAGTTTTCCTTGGAGTTTTTGCACTATGGAGTCTTTTACCGCTGAGAAAGCAGAGATAAACCGCTGAGTGATATCTTTCTTACTGTTCCCGTCGGATTAAGCTCCGGTGAGTTCGTTTCTATCTTACATTAGCTTAGCGTGCTAGCTAATTTCACCACGAGGTGATGCTACGTTGTGTCTGTATGCAGCGTTATGCATTCTGTTATTCATGTTGATGCAAATCTAAAAAACCAATCGGAGACAGACAATGAATGTATCCTGTGATATGTTTAATTTGATGAAAATATGGTGAATTCTGTGATGTGTCTACTGAAAGCTAATGCTATTGAGTTAATTCATTTACACAGCTTTATGTGTTGTGTTTTCTGTTATCACTGAATTCATGCTTCAGAAATAGAGAAATATTAAACTGTACAGTGAGTAGAGAGATATAGCTTGTAATTGCAAAACAACTGCTGTATGCAGGTTGGTTTTTTTGGAGACTGTTTAAAGTGGATGCTGAACAGCGAGCCAGATTCTAGCTTCATAAAGCGAGGAGTGGATCAGCGTGGAGGGTGTGAGAACTCGACTCTGCTTTACAGTGCGGGAAAAGGAAAAGGATACACTCGTCTCTTCTGAAATCCAGCTAAGACATTCTGAACAAAATCATACTACCCGGGTAGATGAACTGAACTAAACTGAATACACACACACACACACACCACACATTGTCACAGTGTCCATTTTTTAATTTATTTTTTTGTCTATTGTTTTCCAAGTGCACTTGATAGCAAATTGTTATGTTTACAGGTACTGTTCTGTTGGGATTAAGTACAGAGTTAAACGGTTATTTATCGGATCGTTTTGATGGTTTGGTGATCAGTACAATTTAAGGTTTATCATTTTGAAAATAAATGTCAAATGAAAGCTGTTTAACAAAAAATATTGTCCTTGTCCAACTATCCTTCTTGAGCGAACCTAACGTTACCATTGCCAGAGATAAAGCCCATATACATACACTAAGTTGTATTATTTTGTGAGATCAAGTTTCTTAATGTAGTAGTTCATACTCACCCTTTTGCTACATTGATTCTACTATGTGTCACACATATGTATTCTTTGATAGTGTTGATGTCTTCAGTGTTAATCTACCGTGTAGAAAATATGTAAATAAAAACCATTGAATGAGAAGGTGTGTCCAAACTTTTGACTGGTAGTGTACATCGAAAAAAACGTTATGACCACCTGCCTAATATTGTGTTGGTCCCCTTTTTGCTGCTAAAACTCCTCTGACCCAGTGGGGCATGGACACAGGACCTCTGGGGATGTTCTGTGGCACCAAGATGGTGGCAGTGAATTCTGTGGGTCCTGTGGGTTGCAGGGTGGGATCTACCTAGATCAGGCTGATCCTGGCACATCCCACAGATGCTCCATAAGATTTGGATCTGTGGAGTGTGGACCACCTTAGCTCTGTCGTGTCCCCCGGGCCAGTCCTGAGCAGTTTTTGTGGTGTGTCGGGGTGCATTGTCCTGCTGAGGGTGACAACTGGCACCAAGGACTGCTGTTGCTATGGGGATGAGGGTTGGTGGGTTGCTTGACCTGCAATGTTTAGGTGGTGGTACATGTCAAACATCCGCATGAATGTCAGGACTCAACGTTTCCCAGCAGAACACTGCATTATAACAACATGATTAATGTTATTCACTTCACCTGTCAGTGGTCACAGTGTTGTGGCTGATCGGAGTATAAAGTGTTTTTGGACAATGATGATCTTCACAGACAACATGCTGGACAGTCGGTACTGAACACAGGATTCAGGACAGCTATGATCCGTTTACAATCCTCTGACCTGCAAAGAACTGAAGCCCTCCTCACTCTGACATACCACCTCCAACACGGAGTTAAATAAAAAAGGCCAAACAGTCTCATTTTGAACACAGCAGACAGAGACTTTCTCCAAGTAACTCTGTTCCTGCTGTGAGATGACCCTCTGCTTCTCTGCTGAACAGCCCAACACATCGGTGCTCACCTTTGGGCTCCTCTGTCAGAAGGATGCCCCAGTTTCCAGAAGATACTCTGCACGTTGCAAGCTGATTAATTAGCGCTCCTCAATCTCTCTTAGTGGACTCGGGGACACTACAAGGACACATAAACGCCTCTAATGCAAAAAGACAGCTGCGGAGCAAGTAAACATGTCAGGACCTAATGAAACTAGCACCCCTCAAGCCAATCAGCAAGACACACTGTCTCTGAAGGTTTGATTAATTTTGGGCCTGTCTTGTGTATCTCTTGCAAAGGCGATAAACTAATACGTCCTGGTTTCAGATTTTGTGGTGTGTGGTGTATTTCTCTACGGAGATGTGTGTGGTTTCTGTGGCCGTGGCTGGTAATACCTGTACTGTGTGAACTCATTCTATTCCTTAATTTCATGGTAGGACAGCAGTGATTTGCAGATCAGAGGTTTTTTATTAGCTTTACATCTTGTGACTCAGCAGCCAGGAGAGACAATTTTATGACTACAGCGTTCCAACAGTTTTGAGTGGTGGTTTTTGCGCTAACCTCAGAGGAGAAGAAAATGATATTGCATATTTTAAAAACTGCACCAAATAAGTGCAACAGATTCAAGCCTTCAGCCCTCTGATGAATGTCAGTGCATGATAAGAACTTCTATTTTTTTTTTTTTGCCAATTGCACTTGCAACGCTGGCCCTCAGGCTGAGAACAAACTGACAGCTACAATGTGTCTGCATATATCATTGATGCACATGTTTAACAGTGAATGACATTAATCAAGGAATAAATGGAAAATACAGCCAAATACAGCAGCAAGTTGTTTTTTAACTGTTACATCTCTAACTGTAGTTGTGGATTCAGAAGAAGGCAGATGTTCTGGAAGTATACTATACTGTTTTTTAAATTGTTGGAACAGGTTGAAAGAAATCATTTATAAGTCACTGAGTTGTTCCACTTTAAAACTAAAGCACTTCCACTGCCCTCGCACTGTCCTCAGCAATAACAACAAACAGGAATGAGGCACTGCAGGGCAACATTTATAACTGCAGGACTGATAAGTGAGATCTCCTGGAAGCCCAAAACTTTACTGTATTTAAACTTTATGACACATTTTACTGGTGAACTTAACTCCTACTGAGCCGCAGAGCTTGACGACAGGAACCACCATCACTTTTTTAATATATACATGCATGCTGCTCCATGAGACAGTTGGAAAGTCTGGCACTACTTAACTCCTTACCAGACAGCTTTGCATTTTTTTCTCCTCTCTCTAGTAGCTTTATGGGTGTTAAAATCATCTTAATCTTCACTGTCTGACAGTATCAGCTTGTTCCAGCTCATCATTAATCTGTGTAACTACACCGAGAAACACTAGAAAACAAGGTTTCTATGGAATCCCACCTGATTCTACTTCGATAAATGAGTTCTTATTTTTGCACTTGAGTCTCATTTTCTTTGTCTGGAACACAACTGTCTTTTGAAATTCTTACCCAGGATGCAGTGTACTTCATAAAACTGTCATCGAATGCAAATGTTGTACATGATCTTTTGCATTATTTTAAATATATTTTACAAAACAAACAAAAACACTATCTGGAAAACTTTGGAAACTGCAAATTGTTTTGTGGGTTTCAATATTTTTTTGGCTGTACAACATAAGCTTCAGTGTGGAAATGAACAAAAAATAACACGAATAGTAACTAAAAGAAGATAACTGAAAGAAGTGTAACAAAAAAGTCAGAGGACTATTGGGCTGAACTGCATGCTGTGTTTGATGGCATTTTTGAATTCCTTCTACTACAGACACTGTTTTGCTGTTTCTGTAGACTTTATATTGCATGAGCTCACACAGAGTAAAAATCTGAAAGGGCAAAAAGAAAAAAAGACCAGAACCTGCTTAAGGTTCAGGGATTTATTGTACAGTTAAACCTGCTTTGACAATAAAATGTGCTTTGACTTGACTTGTCAAGTGACTTTGACATTTAGGGACCAACTTTAAATGTCAGCAAAGAGGCTGTTAGTAATGACGACAAAGGCTCCATAACAGATCTGTTATTTTTTTTCTTTTTATTTATCTTTTTAGCTGGACCCTTTTAGTTACATCCTCCTGTACCAGCTGATATTTCCCAGACTTTTCCGCCTTTCATATACAATTCTACACTGTCTCTGTTTTACTGGTTTAGAGATGTGCTGAACTGATTGTGATAACAGAATGAGATACATTACATACAATAAGTGCATTCCATCCTCTTGTATACAAAAGGCTCCTCACAGGACATGTGGCCTAAATAAGCACAGATAATTGACTGGTATAACACCATGAACAGGCAAGTCATGTGAAAGCTGAAAGATTTCTTTCCTTTACGTCAATCTCTGACTGGCAGACCACATTATAGGGTTAAAAGGCGACTGTTTGTTCAGCCATTGGTGTGACAGATAGTTATCCTTGTCATTTTTTTCTCAGATTAGATCATTTGAGTATCACCTTTATCAAGTGTTGCCTTTTGTTGCAGGTCATTTCTATATTTGGTTGTGTTTTCTGAATTTTCAGGTTGATTCACAGCTAACAAAATACGTTCAAACGTAATTTCTGAGCTTCAATTAAAGAGTCTTTTATGTCCAGCAGGTGAATATTTAGAAACTGCTGAACAAAGTGGATCATCCCTGATGATTTAAAAAAAAAAAAAAGTCAGACAGATATGCATAACTCAGAATTTTTGCAATTGAAATTATAATTACATAGCTGTTAGTGAGATTAGACAACAGTTGTTTTTTTTTTTTGGATGAATGCACTGCATTTAGAAGATAGCAGACTTTTGACTGCCATTCTTCATTGACTTTTATTTCATCAACATCACGATTTTATTATTAAAGGACCTCTCTATCTATCTATCTATCTATCTATCTATCTATCTATCTATCTATCTATCTATCTATCTATCTATCTATCTATCTATCTATCTATCTATCTATCTATCTATCTATCTATCTATCTATCTATCTATCTATCTATCTATCTATCTATCTATCTAAATGTGCTTAAGGAGCCATCGTAAATTAATATAATTAAAATGGCCTAAATATGTGTGCAAGTCTAAATGAGGGGAACTGAAGACAATCAGCACAAGATCACCAGCAAGTCAGACAATAATCACAAGACGTACAAGTCACTCAAATCAATTTCAAGCACATTTACTGGGCCTGTTGACAAGCCTGATATTTAGTATAAATTGGCCTGCAGTCCCCTCAGCACTCATCCACATCCACTCAGCAGCATCTCTGAAATAAAGGAGGAAGAAACCAGCTTCATTTCACCATGAAGACTCTGCTGCTGGCCTCTGCTCTCTTTGCAGGACTGTTTGTCTCCTTATCTGCTGCTCCTGCTCCTGGTACTTACCACGCCTTCTGCAGAGCACTGTGGTGAGGGTTACTTCCATTCTATTTGAATGTGACTTCAGGATTGTATTATACGTCCTGAATACTAGGTCAGTTAAACTTGTTTTGTTTCTTTTTTCAAGCATGCATGAGTCCAGATTGTCTTCTACTCTCTCTCTTTAGGCTCTTTGCATCACCTTGTGCTGAAATCAACACAAAAGTGGCGCAACAGATTCAGGCCTTCAGCCTTCTGGCTGGCTGTGATGAATGTCAGTATATGGTAAGAACTTCTCTTTTTAAAATGCTGGGGAGACTAGAACATGAAATGAATGAATGCATTTATTGTAATGTACTTGTCTGTGTTTCCAGCTTGTGTCAGCCACTCCTCTGTCCATCACAGCCAACCACACCTCCCTGGATGGAGTCCAGTCTGAGAACATCACCTTCACATTCATCCCCACCGTCCTGACTGGTGGCTGCCGTGTGTCTGTAAGCACCAAAAAAAAAAAAAAAAAAAAAGGTTTTATTTTGTTCAAATACTGTTTAGAAATTAGTTGGTAATTCAAGTAGTAAATCTTTTAAGTCAAAAAACAAGATCAGTAATAAGATCAGTGGTCAGTTCTATTTACTTTACATGTGTTTTCATAATTAACACTTCAGAATGTTTTTCTTTCTTTTTTTCAGCTTAAGCCTATAAAGACCAAAACTGATATATAGTCCAGCAAGCACAGAAATACTTCCTTGTTCAAATGTTGATTTCTTTACTTCCCTATGTTTTTACTTACCAGGCTCAGTCCACCTCTCAGGGATTCACCAGCCTTTTTGATAATGGTCTCAATTACTGCAACCTCTACAACCTGGTGGCAGGTGAGTGAACAAACCAGAAGAGCTTCATTTTTCCATGAACTCTTTAATTTGGCACAAGTCTGATTTCTCTGAATGTTTTCATTGTAGCGAGTGGACTGACCTCGGAGCCCGGCTACATGGAGATGACCAATGAATGGGCTTGTCTGGGATACAGACAGGCCACCTGCAAAGACTAACAAGCCTCACAGCTGGAATCACTTGATCAAATGATGACATGCATTTGTTAGATTTCAATTTGCAACTATTTTGAAGTAAGAATGATTAAATTTTCATGTACTGACTGTGAAAATTACCAATAAACACTTCATTATACTCTCTGCATGAGTGCTTTGATTTTCCCCTGTGGTAGACTGACACTGCCCTCTTCTGATCTTCTCAGCATGTACTATCACAGGGTTTCATTCCAATCACACTTGGGCCTGGTTTGACTTTGGCAAATTAAGGCATCTCTTTCAAATTTACTCTTGTGACATGTTCAAGTAATGGTGTTGACTGATGGTGGTAACTGAGGTAGGAGGTGAATTTATCACTGTGAGGCAGTGCAGAAGAGGAAGGAAGTCACAATATTTGACACATTTGATTGTAAGAAAGTCACTATTCAGATGACAGACCAACAAATGTTTCGTATTAGTTGAGTGATTTACAGGACGGTGTTTTCCAGGTCACTGACTGACCTTTCAACCAAACTGAATAAACAAGCGATTTTTGCTGTGACGTAAGGCCTAAGTCATAGTTCTACAAGACTAAAGGCTCACATTGTTGCCTTGATCAGTATCAATCAGCTGTGACAAACCATTTAGGTCTGTGTTTTGCTTGGAAATGAGCCCAGTAGCTCAGTCACGGCTTCAGATTGTGCAGCGATAGACTCGTGCACCCAGCATACTCTTACCACTTTCCTCATTGAAGAAAATAGTTTCATTGCAACCATGAGGGCTCTGCTGCTGGCATCCGTTCTCTTTGTAGGACTATTTGATTGTCCTTCCACCAGCCCTGTTCCTGTTCCTACTCATGCTTTCTGCAGAACGCTCTGGTAAGACTCACTTGTCATGACTGTAGGTTTCTTTGTGTCTTTGTATTTGACTTTAGAAAGATATTCTGTCACACAGAAATGACAGACATTTTTAAAAAAAAAAACATCTCAAGGAAATCCAATAGTTGCTGTCATTTCCAGAATATTTTGTTCATAATAACTGCTCTCCATCCCCAGGATGTTTGGACTGCCTTGTGCTGATGTTGGTGCCAAACTGGTGCAACAGATTCGAACCTTCAGTCCTGTGAATATGTGCGAGAAGTGTCACTACATAGTGAGACATGCATTTTTTTTCTGTTTTTTTTGAAAATGTAGACACTGATTACTAATCCATCATTTTAAATCTGTAAACTGCATGAAAACTATTTTTTTTGTGTTTCTCTACTAATTATGAAAAAGAATGCAAGCTTGCCTGGATTTAATTGCCACGTAATTATGTGTGTGTCCAAAGAGAATGATCAGTCAAATATCCTGTGTGTCCTCTGTTCCAGCTTATTTCAGCCACTAACAAATCCATTCAGGCCCGTCACACGTCTCCAGACAACCTGCATGTTGAGAGCCTAGAGTTCAGTTTGCAAACCAACTTACTGACGACCAGCTGCCGCGTGTCTGTAAGTCAGTGTTCAATCCTTTACATCACTTCTTTACTTGAGAATTAACTCATGAGAACTGCACATAAACTGTCAACTTTTGTGTGCTTGAAACAGGCTCAGTCTGTTTCTCTCACATTCACCGCCTATTTCAACAACGGCCTCAACTACTGCAACCTCTACAACCTGCTGACAGGTGGGCATCTTTTATGAAAGGGATGAATTATATGAGCATGGATGCGACCAAATTTAGCATATCAAGTTTAGTGTTTCCTCTAATGGTTGTATATTATTTGGACATGTACATGAAAAAAAATAGTTCTGATTAATCGTTTCCGTTATTCTGTGTGTGTGTGTGTGTGTGTGTGTGAATGGATGCTTTGATTTTAGCGAGTGGCCTCAACTTAGCACCAGACTTCATGGAGATGACCAGTGAATGGGCTTGTTTTGGCTTTGGATCCACCACCTGCAGAACTTGACAAGCTACCAACTGTACGTTTATTTCTTTGTTATGTTGCATCTGTTGCTTCTAGCTCCATATATGCAAACCTTGTGATCTATGCGGGCAGTCTCTTACTACATATAGTTTAATGTTATTCATCTTAACCTTGTTAATGCAACTAAGTAAATCAGCCTTGTGCATAACGTTTAACCTCCTTTCATGTACTTCTTTGTGGTGTTGACAGATGTAGTCTTCTTCCTCTCTATCATTACTTAATAAACACATATAAGTTGACTGAAGTTTTACTCTGTGCTTTTCGATTGAGTAAAAACACTTCATTCTTGATTCATGATTCAAGATGGTCATTTACAAGTCACAAGACCTGTTGTTTTCTAGCTGGCTGGACACACTTTAAATCAAAGTGGAACATTAGAAAATCAGGAGGCTTTACAGTCAGTTTTATCTAATCTATTGTAGTGGAAGACAGCAGATAATGTCTCTTTATACACTACTGTTCAAAAGTTTGGGGTCACCCAGACAATTATGTTTTCCATGAGAACTCACACTTTTATTCGTCTGCTAGCATAATGGCACAAGGGTTTTCTAATCATCAATTATCCTTTCACCACCATTAGCTAACACAATGTAGCATTAGACCACAGGAGTGATGGTTGCTGGAAATGTTCCTCTGTACCCCTATGTAGATATTTCATTAAAAATCAGCTGTTTCCAGCTAGAATAGTCATTTACCACATTAACAATGTCTAGATTGTATTTCTGATTCATTTAATGTTATCTTCATTGAAAAAAACTGCTTTTCTTTTCAAAACAAGGACATTTCAACAAGTGAATCCAAACTTTTGAACAGTAGTATCTACATAAAATCCATAGCAAATGAGAATATCTGATTTTGGTTCCCTTAAACCACAGAAGAACGAATGAAACACAGACTAGCAAGTATCACTCCATCTGATTCATAGTGTTAGTGTCTGGGCTGAGATCCTGATTTACATGTTCAGCTTGTGTTTGTGCCACTGGTGCCCATCAAATCCATTAAACCCAATGGAATATAACTTTAATTTGTTTAATTTCTGCTATCTAGTGTGAATCATGGCTAGTCAGGATTGTTTTCAAACTGAGCATACTGTTACAATCCTGCTCCAGCCTCTGCCCTTTTTTCCCCTTCTTCCTCTTTTTCCTCCTTTCTCCCTTGGGTCCTGATCTGTTTCTGTTTTGACCTGTCTCTCTTTGGCTCCCTCTATATGTCGTCTCTTCCTCCTGTCTCTCTCCCTGTCTGTCGCCCTCCTGCTCTCCCTGTTTCACCTGCCTGCATTCTGCTACCTGTTGATTACTATGAGTTTCAGCTGCAGTAATCAGTTCACTCCATTCACCTGTTCTCCACCTCACCTCCACCTATTTAAGCTCTGTCCTGTCACTCACTCCCCGCTGGATCATTTACCCACATGCCTTCACGGGCTTTGCTTTTGGACTCTGTTTTCCCTTCCACTGGATTTCCCTCACTTGGACTCATCAGTTCTTCTTTTGGATTCTCGCTAGCCCTGCTCGTCTCCAGCCAGTAGCTCCAGTCTCGTCTCCGTTCGCCCCAGATTTCCTGAGCCTGCTTCCCTGCCCCTTCTGTTGTCGGTTCCCCCCATCTTGTAAGTACCCCTCCTTCGCGTAGTTCTAGTTTAGTGATCTTCCGTTTTTGAATTCATAGTGTTTGTTAGTAGTGGTTTGGTTTAGTTTTGTTTCCTCCCAGTTCAGTTCTCCATTTATGTATTGTTTTAGTTCTCTGGTGTAATAAAAGCCTTTCCTTAATTCACATTTCTGCCAGTCTCTCTGTGCCTGGGTTCCCCAGCTTCCCCCGTAACACATGCATCATCAGATAATGGAATAAGCCTGGATGATTAACCAGGCAGAGCATTCAGCTTCAGGCAGGTTAGTTCTATGCAAAGTGACAGCTAGTAACTGTGATTTTTACTTAAAATAAATAAATAAATAAAATTTAAAAAATAAATAAATAATTAAAAAAAATAATTATAAAAAAAAAAAATAATAATAAAAATTCCTAACCAATTTATTTTGTGGAGTTGGAGGGACCAGAAATACATTTTTGTATTTGGAGGTTACTCCAGCCGTGGTAACACAAACATTACATGGATCAGCTCCCTTCAGGTTTTCAAATGATCAGCTGGCTGAAGATGCCCTGAAGACGGCAATGGTTGTTTTGATAAGGAAATCAAAGGAAAAAGGGCATGAAAAATTGTTTTAGTGTGTAGGAATCTTGTGGCCAGCATGACAAAAGCATTGTACTGTCACACATTAATATGAATAATCACTTTTGAGTCACTGTCAGGGTGACCTTTTGTTTAATCCTGTTTCACAGTCTAATTTCAAAACAACATTGACAAAATCAGACATCAAGGAACCCACAGGTTGGTCCAACCATAAGAGAGCCAATTGAATTTTTGCTAATTAGTCTGGATTTATATTTTTAATGTAACACTATTTTGTGTAAAGTTCATGAAATTACCCGAGGAACAGCTGTGTTAAAGATTTTGTCTAACAAAATAATGGTCATCAGGGGGTAACATTTCCTTTCAACATTAAATTATAGTGGAGAGAGCTGAGCTGAAGGTTTTTAAAGGTAATCATCTGTTTTCATTGATGTCACCAGCAAGTGTTCTGTAGCTCATATGTCCCAAAAGCAAACTGATGATTCAAAGACTTTCCTGTGCTAAACTAAAAACAAATGATCTACAACATGTTCATCACAAGCATAGCTTTTATTTAGGAATTCCATAAATTTTATAGTATTGACAGGACAAAAATGTCAACCAGAACAAAACATGTGTTTCAGATTTCACAGTCATTTTGCAGATTTGAGAGACTTTCAAGTGTGGGGAAAAAAGATCTCCTCACAAACATAGCTTTATTGAGTAAATCCTTGATCTACGCTGGATGACAGAGCAGAAAATTTAACCATGACTGAACACACATTTCAGATTTCACAATCATTTGCAGGCAGAAAGTCCAACTCCGAGGCAGAGCCACTCGTTGGTGAACTCAATGAAGCCAGGAGCTTTGGTAAGTCCACTTCCTGTACAGACAAGAAGCACAGAGGGAAGAGATGAAACCAGTGATCAAGCCCAGTTTGTAACTTTCAGGACTGGATTCTGATTTGAAGGTTCCCTTTATTTGTAAGAATAGTTTTACACATGCTTAAAATGAAGTTTTAGGATGTTTAAATTGAAGTGTGTAAAACTTACCTTGTATGACATTGTGGAGGTTGCAGTAGTTGGTGCCGTTATCAAACAGACTGAACCAAAACTCAGACACAGAAGAACCCTGAACACACACCACATAAAACAAGTTTATGACATTTTGTGATATTTAAAAAATACATTCTGTTTGCACTTTTTCTAAAATAGTTATTTCAATGATGATGATTAATTGGATGCAGAAACACGTTTCTTGCCTCTATGTGGCAGCCCAGGCTCATAGATATGGGCATCATGGTGAAATTAACACCCTCAATCTGACCCACTGCAGAGGTGTGGTTGGCCTGAATCAGTGCTGGAGTCACTGGACCAAGCTGGAATGAAAAAGCAGAAAAACCACTGTGTAAATCAATATTAATGACAATTATGTCATTTCAGTTAGTAAAATAAATATATGTCAACATATAATTCCTCTTTGACAACTATTTTTTTACCTTGTATGAGCCCATGGCTTTCATCTGGGTCACTAGAGCCATGTTAGCTTGATCACACGGGACTCCAACTAACCTGGGAACACAACGAACAACATCATTCTCTCTGTTTATATATACATTATAAAACTGAAGACAAATGAGCTCTTACCAGACAATCCTGCAGTAGGCGTGTGTTGTTTCAGCTGGTTTTCCACTCGTGATGATGCACATTCCCAAAAAGAGAGCGCTAGCTACAACTAAAGTCCTCAGACTCAAAGCCATGATGAAGTTTGTGTCTTTGTTTCTTGTTCCAGAGGCAGGACTGACTGATGTTTTCTACACTTCAGGTTTATATAGAACGCTGCATGAGAAGGAGCAGCTGGACGGCCGTTGACTGGTCATGTGAGGCTGTGGAGAAGTGATTTGCATGACACTTGGCATGAAATACATGGTATCTTTCACAGCACCCATGTCAGACTGGAATTCAGTAGAGACCTCTGAGATTTAAGATGAAAACAATACATCTACTTAAAATAAATAAATAAATTAATTGATCACCAAACATGTTTTAACTATCACCTTTCTCCCACTGGACTTAATGTTAAATGTTTCAGGCCTTTTAAGCATATTCTGATTATCATTGTTGCTTTTTCTACCATTATTTCAGTTGAAAACAATCCAAAAAGTACCACTATTCTTACTTTAGTCTGACAAACTATTGTTTTAATTATTGATTAACCTGGTGATTATTTTTCTCCATTATTCAATAGGAATTTTTGCATTTTTACCAGTCCTAGGAAACATAATCAAAAACCGTCCCTTGGTCTCATTCAGAGGCTCTTATGTATGCAGTAACTATTTTACTTAAGACATTTTACTCATTACTGTCAAATCAGAAAATGCTTTAAATGATGCATTAATATCTAAGATATAGTTTTGTTCTGCATAGCTTTTGCTTCCCTGTATTTAAAAAGTAAAGCTGATATGTATGTATGTATGTAGACTACTGTTCAAAAGTTTGGGGTCACTTAGAAATGCCCTTATTTTTGAAAGAAAAGCAGTTTTTTTTCAATGAAGATAACATTAAATGAATCAGAAATACAGTCTAGACATTGTTAATGTGGTAAATGACTATTCTAGCTGGAAACAGCTGATTTTTAATGGAATATCTCCATAGGGGTACAGAGGAACATTTCCAGCAACCATCACTCCTGTGTTCTAATGCTACATTGTGTTAGCTAATGGTGTTGAAAGGCTAACTGATGATTAGAAAACCATAGTGCAATTATGTTAGCACATGAATAAAAGTGTGAGTTTTCATGGAAAACATGAAATTGTCTGGGTGACCCCAAAGTTTTGAATGGTAGTGTAGATGTTGTAAAACTGCAAACACTGCTGTGTGGGTTGACAGAATGTGAGCCTCATCAGGGAAACATCAGACTGACCTTGCTGAGTTTCTTGTGGCTAAATAGGAGTAAATCCCTTCAACATCTTGCTTTCCAAGAAGAAGTGGAGACTGGCATAGCAACTTAATAGTCACATTCAAATATTAATTTACTTTGAGTTGTGTTATTTCTACAAAAGTTCACAACATTAAGCTTTACTGGGAGGTAATTTTTTTGTTGTTTTTTTTTCAAAAGCAGAGCTTAAAGACTGGAGTATACAGAGGAAGTTAAAGCAGAGTCACTTTAGTTGTTCCTATCATCTGACTGCATAAAACTGATGTGAAGCCTGGTGTTAATCACTTTCCCTTGTCAGTGAGTCATCATGAAACATGCGCCTCTCCTTAACGCTGTAGTTCTTTTAGGTTGCAATTTGCAATTAACCACGGTTCATTGTTCCAATAATTCATTATCTCACTGTCATTACTTGAAACTTTCCTATCGATTCATAGCGCTTGAGGCTCCAAACCTAACCAGCCTGAAAATGTGATAAAGACCACAAACAACAAGCAGAGCACCACAGCAAACCACCAGTTTGTATTGTCATTCATGCCTCTTTGACTGACTGAAACCGCTCCAGCCCCCCTCAGGCAGGAGTAGTATTATGTGAACATTCAGACATTTCATCCTAACACCAGATCTCCTGTCCCCATTAGACTATAATGTATGTTCCTCCTCTCTGTCTGTAGAGGGCACCAGAATACACGAAAACAACAGTTGACTATTCCCTCCTCTGCATGCAGCCATGAGTCCAACCTCCTGAAAATCCAAGATGCATTGCTGCTGGGGCAGTTTTTGCTGATGAAACTAAGGCCAGATGTTTGTAAAGAACAAGCAACATATTGCTTAATAGTAATCTTTGAAGCTAGATATTTTTTGTTGCCATAAATTTAAAAGCTAACCTATATATCTTTGCCACTAAAACCAAAATGCTATAGCTAATACACTACCAGTCAAAAGTTTGGAGACACCTTCTCATTCAATGCTTTTTATTTATTTGTAATATTTTCTACATTGTAGATTAATACTGAAGATTCACACTTTATTGTTTACAACATAATTCCATATGTGTTCGTTTATAGTTTTGATGTCTTCAGTGTTAATCTTTCTTTTGTTCATCAACATCCACATATTATCAAATGTTAAAGAGATGTTTTGAATAATGGAACAGGATTAGCTTGAATGTGAGTTTGAATCTAAATGAGGGGAACTGAAGACAATCGGCACAAGATCACCAGCAAGTCAGACAATAATCACAAGACGTACAAGTCACTCAAATCAATTTCAAGCACATTTACTGGGCCTGTTGACAAGCCTGATGTTTAGTATAAATTGGCCTGCAGTCCCCTCAGCACTCATCTACACCCACTCAGCAGCATCTCTGAAATAAAGGAGTAAGAAACCAGCTTCATTTCACCATGAAGACTCTGCTGCTGGCCTCTGCTCTCTTTGCAGGACTGTTTGTCTCCTTATCTGCTGCTCCTGCTCCTGGTACTTACCACGCCTTCTGCAGAGCACTGTGGTGAGGGTTACTTCCATTCTATTTGAATGTGACTTCAGGATTGTATTATACGTCCTGAATACTAGGTCAGTTAAACTTGTTTTGTTTCTTTTTTCAAGCAGGCATGAGTCCAGACTGTGTGCTACTCTCTCTCTTTAGGCTCTTTGCATCACCTTGTGCTGAAATCAACACAAAAGTGGCGCAACAGATTCAGGCCTTCAGCCTTCTGTCTGGCCATTATAGGGTAAAAACTATCTTTTTAAAATTTAAATCCTAATAGAATCTAATAAAAACTAATCTGATAGTAGTGGAAAATTAATGAATGCATTTATTGTAATGTACTTGTCTGTGTTTCCAGCTTGTGTCAGCCACTCCTCTGTCCATCACAGCCAACCACACCTCCCTGGATGGAGTCCAGTCTGAGAACATCACCTTCACATTCATCCCCACCGTCCTGACTGGTGGCTGCCGTGTGTCTGTAAGTATATATTGTGCGCTATTTTTTAAACTGTGACTTCCATTGTTTATATACTATTTGCAGTACAAACTTTTTTTTTTTTTGAAAGTCCAATAAAGGATCAGTCATAGGATAGGCAGGAATCTTTTTCCTGATCTGACTTGGTACAAATGAGAATCTGACTCATTTTATTGTAGTTACTGCATGCTCAAAAGGAAAGCATTAATTAGATATAGTTACATGTAATCTATTCACAACCACACTTTGTATAACAATATAAATAAAACAAAAAATCTTGAAAAGGTTTCTCACATTGCCAAATAAATTTTGCATTTGTGCATCATTTACAATGTCCTGTCATGCTAGTTCATGTCATTGCTGTTGATAATGAAAACCATCTTCAGTTCCATCATCACAAAATAGGTCACCTGATTTTATACTCTGTAAAATCATCACATTCTTGATTAAAATGGCAGAAAGTATGATGGTCACTAACAAGTCAGATTCAGATTTAGATATCTGTAAATTCATCTGCACCTCTTTATGTCATTTGCACATCCAAGCACATTCTCATTTGCACATTTCTGTATCACTCTTGTATATTCTGTAGTTTTTTTCTTTATTATATTTACTATATTTTAATTTACCTTCACTTTATACCTTAATATTTTGTGTTGTCTTATTTTTTTACACCTTTCTTGAATATCTGTGCTGCTGCAACAACTTCGTGTCCCTCCGGTCTGAATCTAAGTCTAAGAATATATGTGGAACATCAGTGAATCGAAATGTCTCCACACACACACACACACACACACACACACACACACACACACACACACACACACACACACACACACACACACACACACACACACTAATAAATTCACAGTGAATAAAACATGTGACTTTTAATATCCAGTGACTGCTTCAATCCCCTTAGAGCACACTGGGGCTAGTAACTCAAATCTCTGCATCAAGACAACAACACCTTCAAAATCTTAATTTATCTTCCAAGTCCTTCAACCTTATGTGAATATAAATGTATGAAATCTAAATTCCAACATTGTGTGGTTCACCAACAAATGTACTGCCTCTACATTTAATCATGTCCATAACTGTAGCTGAGCATGGGGTAGATTTACATGTTCATGTGTCCTAAAAAGCAAACTGATTATTCAAAAGTAGCACTACAAGCACAGAATATTAACTCAGATCACAGACTTTCAAGTGCAGAAGAAATATCATCACAAACATAGCTTTATTGAGTAAATCCATCCTCTATGTTGTATGACAGGATAGACATTTCAAATATGAAATCACACATTTCAGATTTCACAATCATTTGCAGGCAGAAAGTCCAACTCCGAGGCAGAGCCACTCGTTGGTGAACTCAATGAAGCCAGGAGCTTTGGTAAGTCCACTTCCTGTACAGACAAGAAGCACAGAGGGAAGAGATGAAACCAGTGATGAAGCCCAGTTTGTAACTTTCAGGACTGGATTCTGATTTGAAGGTTCCCTTTACTTGTAAGAATAGTTTTACACATGCTTAAAATGAAGTTTTAGGATGTTTAAATTGAAGTGTGTAAAACTTACCTTGTATGACATTGTGGAGGTTGCAGTAGTTGGTGCCGTTATCAAACAGACTGAACCAAAACTCGGACACAGAACAACCCTGAACACACACCACATGCATATTTTAGGTTAGGTTTTAAAATACTTCTTGTTTGCATTCGCTCTAAAATGAACATTTCAATGATGATGATTAAAATTACTTCTATGCATAAATAGATTTCTTACCTGTATATGGCAGCCCAGGCTGATAGATGTGGACATCATGGTGAAGTTAACCCTCTCAATCTGACCCACTGCAGAGGTGTGGTTGGCCTGAATCAGTGTCGCAGTAACTGGGCCGAGCTACAATGGAAGTGCAGAGAAATTCCTTTTGTAAATCAACATTAACTACATGATGGTCATTGCAGTAATTAAAATATATGTAAAATTCTAATTCAACTACTTTTTTTTTTTTTACCTTGTATGAGCCCATGGCTTTAATCTGGGTCACAATGGCCATGTTAACTTGATCACACGGGACTCCAACTAACCTGGAAACAGAAAGAGTCGATCATATCTGCCTATTTCTGTATAAGTAGAACATTATAAACCAGAATCACAGAGGAATTAACTCTTACCAGGCAATTTTGCAGAAGGCATGTGTTACTTCAGTTGGTTTTCCATTTGTGATGATACACATTCCCAAAAACAGAGTGCATGCCACAACAGCAAACCTCCTCAAAACCATGATGATGTTTTCCTCTTCTTCCAGAGGCAGGACTGAAAGGACAGTTTTACAGTTGTGGATTATACAGATCACTGCTGGTCATGTGGAGACACGGAAAACTGATTTGCATGGCGCTTCGCATGAAATGCCTGGCATCTTTTACACAACCAGACTGGGATTCCTGAGGGAAAACACTGTAATCCTGTAAAACTGACACATAAAACACATGTTTATGTAAAACGTCTTTTTTAAAATTCATTTGCTTACTGCAATTTTTGCTTTAAACAACTGATTGACTAATTGATTATTAAACTACATGTTGAATCTCTTGTCTGTTTTGAATCTAGAACAATGCTAACTCAAATCAGAGTTCATTTTATTAACATTTTAAGAACATCTTAATTGTAATAAAATGCAAGATCCGACTCACATCTGTCTTCCAGGTTGCGTTTATGAGTCTCTTTGATTTGAAAACACTTGGGCAATTATGTTAGCACATGAATGACAGTGTGAGTTTTCATGGGAAACAGGAAATCGTCTGAGTGACCCCAAACTTTTGAACAGTAGTGTATATTACATTATTTTGGATCTTTGAAAAGATTTTCTTTGTTTATTTATATAGATAACATTCCTTTAGTCATTTTATTTATTCTTTTTTTTTTTTTTTTACCAGGTAGGATCAGTTGAGAACAATTTCTCATTTACAACGATGACCTGGCAAGAGGCCCCAGCAGGAAGGAAGATAACAAATAAGCAATATATATACAAAAAAGGACACACAACTGTTTAAACAGAGATTAAAAACACCCTAAATTAATGCTAGCAATTCAGTGAAAAACAGTCAGCATGTGCAGTGGTCAGCTTCTGCTTAAAGACATAAGGAGATGGAAGCGATGACGGTTTCAAAGCTTCTTGGAGGGAATTCCAATCGAAAGCATAAGGAATTCCGGCCAAACAAAATGCTACTTGTTACTTTGTTCATTAGTAAAGATAAGTTTCCTTTCATCAATCAACCACAGGTACCAACAGCTTGTTGAGCCCAAAACAACCACAAAAAACAAAAATGTGACTCTTCATCAAGACATCTTTACCCTCAACATTACGCTTCCTAGGAAACGCAACATTATACAGCAATAAACAATTTGATATATCCATGATTTAAGATACATGAAACTTAAACTGAAGCTCAGTTTTAATCACGTTTTGTTTTCTGTGCAGCGGCACGAGACAGCTTTAGTCTAAACACTGTAGTTTAACACATTTCATTGTTCTCACAGTTCATTATCTCACCAGTGTTTCTTTAAACAAACTTCCTCATTGATCCGCAGTGCTTGAGGCTCTGGACCTAACAAGCCTCAAAATGTGATAAGGACAGAAACAAGAACTGCAAACTGCTTATCATCATTCATGTCCTTTAAATTGACTGAAAGCGCTCAATTCAGCCCTCAGGAAAAGTGGTACTATCCATATAATTAGACCTTTAATCACACTAGTGAGCAAGAGTGTGCAACTTAAAAAAAAATAAAAATCACGTTTTACTTCTAGATCTTCTGTCCACATAGGACTGTACAATGTGTGTCTCCTGTCTGTCTGCAGAGGGCACCAGACCACAACACCTGACAGATTTCTTCCTCTACATGCTGCTAGAAATCCAAATCTGAAATCCTGAAGGACTTTTAGGATTACTTTTCTTTTACTGACTAAAAATTCTGACTTAATTGAGATGTAAAAAACAGTGAAACAATATAGGAAGGATCACATACATAGAAGATCATCTCTAAGTTTAGGGCATATAGGCCATATTTTCAGTGCGTTTCCCTTTCAGATCTGATTGTTCAGGGCTGAACCGTTGACTTGGCAGCAAATTATTGCCACAAAATCGAACCATCTATGAAATTCAAATTCTTGTTAGTGGCTGATCCACGTCTCAGGAGGTCTGTCTCAGTTGGACAGATAGCTTTAGTCATCCCTCTCTCTGAGAATCTCCCTGTGGTTGTGTCCGTCTGAAACATGTCAGCCGTGCAGATAAATGGGAGGTGACATCTTCTCTTGTCACTAATGAGGAACCCTGCAGTGGGACAGTACTCTGGGCTTATGAGTAACAGTACTCCAAACACTCTGGATCATGCTTGAGTCGCTGCATCCATTTTGCATCCTCTTATCATGCCTGACTGTTGACTTTTAACCTTTTTCAAGTTGCATTGCTTGATTGTACGCAGCGTATTGAAAAATCAATCCGTGCCTCCACCTGACCACTTCTAATCTGCTGATTTTGATCTACTGCAGCTTTCATATATTTAATGAAGTAATGCAAAATTTTGCTGTCATACTAAATATTTTCCAAGGTACGGGCCCTTGTAGTACAGTTTGCATGACTTTTTTTCAGGAGTTTGAGTCCGAATGACTGCATTTGTAAAGAAGAAAGCCACATGAAATTTTCAGGGCTGAAAAAAAAAACACACATGATCTCTGTTAAAAACTGCAACCAAATGTATTTTACATCCACTCCAGATGTCATAACCTAACGCCAAAATCTCACTTTTGTTCAGCACGATTTTGAATAATATGGCATATATTGTACTGTAGTTTCAACAGCAAAATGGCAATTTAGTGTCTATGACATAAAGTAATTGAAAGAAGCATTGGCATCCTAGATGTAGCTCAATTTCATCTCGAGGTTGTGTTGACCCTGAACACCTGAAAATGATTGTGCAGAAATGATTACAGTTCAAATTCTTTAAATAAATAAAAAAAATACATTTTGCAAGTGTCAAAATATGACTATTTTTTAAAAAATGACCTTCACATGGAATGAATCCCGGCTGGATGATGAGCCTGGCATCAAAGTACAGGTAGAATGAGACCTTTCATTTGTTCTCACTTGTTTTCACCAAACATCGATCCCCCTCAGCAGGTTGGTGATATGATGCTTAAACATTTACCCACTGCTTGTTGCTATGACTCTATGTAGAAAACATTAAACTGCTGCAATTTTTGCAGGTGAAAGTTTATAACAGAAAAAAATCATGCTGAACAAAACACAAGCGTTTGCCTGTAGATTGTGACACTTGGAGTAGATGTAAAAATTATTTAGTTTCAACAGAGGTCAAATGTGCTTTTCAGTCTCCTATAACTATACAGTTATGAGGAAAAAAGTAATGTGGAAAAATGCCTCTAAAATATTCAGAGTATGTTGCAATATTAAATATTGCCATACACTAAAGTTTTTGCACACAAAAAACAGTTGAATCTGTGAGGGTCATATGAAAACTTTTTCAGATTTGTTTGATTTTATATGGAGTGACACATTAGTGGCGTTTTCCTTTCACATATATGCTGTGATTTCTAATTTATCTGGTGCCATCATGAGGGCTCCTGTACCAAAATACAGATTTGGCTGTTGTATATTTCAGCTTTGTTCTTCATTTTCTTCATATAAAATCTCTATATTCCTACATTTGTTTGTGGTAAAGGAAATTACAATCAATTAATAACCAGACCTCACAGCAAATTAAGCAACATTCATTTAGTACCTTTGTAGCTCAGGGACATTAAAGATGTACGCAGTATAAGATAATGATGCCAAGTTAAAGAGAGATTGAGGTGCCTTTCAAATGTCTAGAGGAAGACAACTCCGAAAGTATCTTTCAGTCTCAAAAGCTTTTCAGCAGCGTTTTGAACAACCTGTAAACAATTCTGAAATGTCATATCATGTTATCTAATTAGTGAACCAGGAGTTGCAGCAATCCAGAGCGACTGAAATTAAAGTGCAAAGAACGATCCACATCTTTGAGACACACTGAGCCTGAGTGGAGGTGGCGTCAGACAACAAAGACAGGAACATTTATCCATTTTGAACATGAAGACTGAACTCAGTCCCATGTGTTTATTGTTCTGATTTATAATGCTGTCATCGTGCTGACAAATGGATGGAAGAGGCCCTGCAGTACTGTGGATGAGCTCAGCCATGTGCAGGGATGGCCGGTGCTATGCTGAGTGTTCACAGGGCAGTTCCCTGCACCAGCAGACCAAATGCTGCTGTGGAGACCATCTGCTGAGTGAAGAGCAAGCAGAGAGAGCCACAGTCTGTCTCCCAAAGCTGCATCATCTTCACACGTTCTCCGTCTTCTTGCGGTGAATAAGTCTATTAATCATTTGTGTTTTTTTGGTTAAATGATTTTGAACCACTTTGTAAAACCCACCTTTGTAAGGGGTTTATAAGCTGTAAAAACTAATAGCTTTATGAATTGTTACAAAAATAATTCAGTACTGTCATTCCAGAATTGGAGGACATTTGGGCTTCAAAGTTTGTTAAAAATAGACCTTTTACAATTTTCAGCTCCATATTCATCAATAAAAGGTAATAAACTATCAGAGGCTTGATTGGCTCAGCTTACACATTAAGGGTAGCATTTATGTTCCATGTTTTATTTGTTGTTTGCTAACCCTACTGTAATCACAGTAGCAGGGTTGCTAATCCATGCTAATGTTAGCTTTTTCTCATCAGTAGAAGCTAGATATTTAGCTAAATGTTACTGCTGACCAAGAGGACAAATGTACTGATGGAAAAAAAGTAGCGAATAAAGATGCACACATGCACAGGGAGAACATAAAAACTAGGTGAAAGTGCTAACCACAACAGCACTGTGCAGTCCGACACACATTCCATGCATGATGATTATTATTTCAAACATTATGTTGATTAAAAAATAATGTTCTCACAATTACAAGAGGCATCAATGAAAAAAACCACCAAAAAAAGGAGATTTAAATTTAAATTTACGAGTTTTATTTGAGATTCAATTTGGTCATTGGGAGGTGGGAAAAGAGAAAAAAGCCATTTTAGGGGGAACTGCAAACTTATTTGGTATTTTAAAAAATATTTTCAAACATTCTTTTCTCCTTTTTTTTTTTTTTAAGGATTTGGTCTCAGGACAAATACATTTACACAACTGCACGTTTAAGTATTTTGTACATGGATTATTTGAAATTTGATGGGTGGGATGTCAAATGTCCTCCAATTCTGGAATGACCCAGCAATATTTTGGATCTTTTGTGTCATCCATCAGAGCACCTTTAATAAAGATGAGTGTTTTGGGGTTAAATCAAAGTTTCCATATAAGTGACATTTTGCTGTTGAATTATTAAAAAGCCAAAAATGTATGGAGCCCTTTACTAATGCATACACTTAATAGTAATTAATTTCATAAATTTAATGTATAAAGCATCTTTGTTCACTAATAAAACAATGTTACAACTTTAACAAATAACTTCTTTACACCTTCTAAACATTTCTTAAAGTAAGCTGCATCCATTGTCTGTCTGTCTTTTTTATTTTTGTTTTTTGGAGAGATAAATGTTCATAGATTTATCAAAATTAACCAAAGGGAAAATGTACAGCAACTGATGTTGCAGTCGATGTTTAGTTAGGTTATTATTTGTTTGATACTAAAATTATCAATGAAGTTAACGGTTTTAGTGAATTTCCATTCTTGTTATCTTTAGACAAGTCATGTTCTGGTCTGCAAAAACGACTAGTAAAAAAAAAAAAAAAAAAAGCGCACATAATTTAAGAGCTGGCTGCAGCAGTGTCTGTTCCATAGACAGTATAAGAAATAATAAAATCCCCTACCCTAAAGTGACTACAGGCCTTTCTATCTTTCACTGCTTGCAAAACCATTTATGAAATAGTTCATCTTTTCAGGGTCACTTTAAAATGAACCTCTGCTGTTGATGCTGATACTGTGACGTCTGTCTTCATCTCAGGTGTCTCATACTCACTGTGAGGATCTTCTGAGTGAAGCCAGCAGAAGGAAAACCTCATCTGGATGTGAAGAAGGATGAATGGACGACATCCTCAGTGAACCACTTCCTGTTTAGCTTTCACTTACAGAAGGACAGACCAACTGTTCCAGCTGTTTATTCTCTGTTCTTAGTATTCACACGTTCCATTTATCACCTTTAACTTCATCTCTGCTGTTTTAGCAGAAATACAGCATAAAAAGTCCATGTTATTTATAGCAGATATGTAGCATTAAAACCAATACATTCAGGGAAAGAGCTTCATTATTATCTTTATTGCACATTTAAAAACTACATTATTTAACAATTCTGAACTGTAAAGATAAATGGATGAAATAAATAATGTGTTTTGTTGACAGTGAAATGTTAAAACTGAACAGTCACAAGACAAGTTGTATTATGAAGAGAGGAGCTGAATCTGCAGCATTATTGTTATTACTGGAAGGATGAGGAGGACATTAGTGCTGCTCTTCCTCACAATGATGAAGGAGAAAAGACTCTTCAGACAACCACAGCTGGATGTTCATGTTCTCTGGAGCTCTCAGTCCATCAGACCAGATGTTCCCAATGATCCAGACCAAGGCTGGAAGGAAAAGACACTAACAGTGAGGAAAAGATCTCCAAGGTTCTTCCATTCCAATTGCTGGTACATTAAATATCAGAGTGAACACATCAGGATATGAATGGAACACAATAGAGTGTTGTGTTTTATGTCCTATTTTTTTAATCTTATGGAAATGTCTGTTTTCCTGGTTGAGGCTGAAGACCATTTTACTGCCTTAGATGGACAATAAAGTTTATTCTTATTATTCTAATGTATCATTCACACTAACATGAGCTCCACACAGTTATCTTTCCATACAATGTCGTAGAGAAAAAAAAACTGCTGTTCTGTTTTACATTAAACAACAGCAGAAAGTACCACTCTGTGGTCCAGTGTGATGGTGGGCAGACTTCTGTTACTGCTTCTGAAAGAATCATTTCAACAGAAGTTTTTCTCAGTGAAATGAACAGAAACGGTCAAAAACAGAACAGAACTGTTCTTCATTAATTGAACTGAGAGATAAAGATTCATCAGTAACAGAGTTCTGTGGAGGAACATTAACGTAGATTAATTTATATCTGCTCATCATTAATGAACAGCGAGAGATCTTTGACCAACAGGAAACTAAGCTACAGCTAACTGTCAGCTAGTGTCTGAAGCTGACTAACCGTCTTTAGCATCACTGTTAACACTAAATCAGGAAACGTAACCTGAGATTTACAGAACAACTTTGAAACACGATGTTAGAACATGTTTATTATCAGAGGTTCCAGTCTGATGTTAACTTACAGTAACTTCAGCTACAGTAACGTAGGTCACTGCTTTATATGTGATAGTGTCCAGATGTGGAGAAGAAAACAACAAGTTACTAAAATGATTTTAACACTTACCTGTAGAGTTTAGCTCCACTATGATGCCTACGTTGCTAGCCGCAGCATCTCTAAACCACTGCATGCTGTAAACACAACGAGTGGGCGGGACTTTCAGTCAGTCTGACCAATCGCAGCTCTCCGTCAAAGGGTGGACTGTAGTCTCGTGATTTCTCGCGTTGACTGGGACTCCGCTGGACATGCTACTGAACTAATCTGTCGAAGCTCAGCTGTCTGTGCTCGGCTGGTGGTGGAAGTATATCGAAACAAGAAGAGACAAGGTCAGCAAACCGAGTTTCAACAGTTTACACAGATTTCAGGATTTAATTTGCTAAAGCTCAGAGTCTTCCTCCATCTAATGCTGCAGCTACGTACTTATTGCACGTTGCTTTCAGCTGATTTGAGCGAGTTTTGTTTTGCCATCTCACAGAACTTCAAGATTACCAGGCTGCAGGCGGTTACTGACTGCTTTTTAGTAAAAAAGCGACGCAGCTAGCAAAGAAGTGATAAAGAAAATGTAGCTGTTGTACCTGCACAGTTTTAATAAGGAGTCTGTACAGTCCAAAGGTCCTTCTCGTTCCTGTACTATCAAAGCAGCTGGTCAATGAGTTGCCAGACTTATTTTAGAACATACTCCTGTGGGATCTGTGCCAGTGTTGCACAAGATTGCAGATGGTATACCTGCTCTGACATTTCTCTTACATATATCTCACTGTTTTAATGTCCTGGTCAGGGCACCATGTCAGCGCTGAGTGGGAAGGTCCAGACCGTCCTGGGTCTGCTGGATCCAGACCAACTGGGCCGCACCATGACCCATGAGCACCTGACCATGAGCTTCGAGTGCTGCTACTTCTCCCCTCCACCAGGGGATGAGGCGGTGGCAGAGAACCCGTTCCAGATGCAGCACATGCACTGGCTGAGACAGAACCCCTACAGCTGCCACGAGAACCTGCTGCTGCAGCAGGAGACCAGTGCCGTGCGGGAAGAGCTGCTGGCCTACAGGAAGGCTGGCGGGGGCACCATAGTGGAGAACACCACAACCGGCATCGACCGGGATCTGCCCACCCTGCGACAGCTGGCCAAGGACACCGGGGTGCACATCATCGCAGGAGCTGGCTACTATGTGGACTGCACCCACACTGAGGCCACCAAGAAGATGAGTGTGGAGAAGGTGTGGTTCAGTCTGTGGCCGTGTGCAGAAGTTTAGCCAGAAAGTTTCAAGTAGTTCATACTCTAAACTCCTTCAGTGTGTTTGCAACTGGTGCTTTATTGCTCAGTCATAAGATTGGAAAAATGTAGCTCATCTATTTGTTGTGCAGACAGTTTGATCTATCGCCCATCCTCTCTACTCCTGCAGTGTTGATGTGCAAGGATCTCTCCTGTATCTTTTGATAGATTTGAATGGATTTCTGCCTGCTCACTGTCATTCCTCAGCAGTGATGCACTCAGAATGTGTGCTTACTCTTCATGGATATTTTGATATTATCACTCAAACCGAACAAGTGTTTAAGTTTTCTTAAACGGAGGAGACAAATCACATAATGTTGTTTTGATACACTGATGTGTCAGTCGGTAGTTTATTAAGAGTGACGTCCTTGTCCAGCTCCTCATTTCTGCTCTGTCAGCTCACAGACATCATCGTCAGCGAGGTGCTCCACGGCGCTGATGGCACAGACATCCGATGTGGCGTGATCGGTGAAATCGGCACCGGCTGGCCCATCACAGAGAGCGAGGCCAAGGTGCTGAGGGCCACAGCTCACGCTCAGGCTCAGCTGGGCTGTCCAGTTATCATCCATCCTGGCAGGAACGCTGCTGCTCCAGCTGAAGTCGTCCGGATTCTCCAGGAGGCCGGCGGTGACATCAGCAAAACTGTCATGTCTCACCTGGACAGGTGAGAAGTCCCTGGCAGTCCTGTTAGATAGGGTCAGAATTAGAGCAACTTTTCTTCCAGCCCTCACTACTTCCTATCTGACATTTATTCTTCCCTATACTAAAAATAGATGCATAAAAAAGGATTCTCCATTCATTTCAGTGTCCCTGTAGCTCTGCTTGCAAATGAAGAACAACAGCCGTCTCTGTTTGGTCAGACAAGTGTGAAACACAGTGAAGAGGCTGAAGATTCTCCTCACAGATGATCTTATTTACTATAAGCATTGTAAGGTTTTACAATTTTTGTGTTGTATGTTAAAATATCCCTGAAGACACATTAATATTTAAAACTAGACTGGCATTTTCTATATTCTTGATAATCAAATGAGATTTTTGGGGTTTCTGCACCACATTTTTCAGCTCTCTTTCCACTGCCACTAATAAATTTAGGTGAAAATACCAAAATATGATCTTTTAAAAATTTACACTAAATGATTTTAAATAGATGTAACTTGGAGTAAAACCTTTAACTCTTTCTTGCTTTTATTTAGAAAAATTCTGCTGCTTATAGAGATACTGCTGTGCCACCATTCTTCCCATTTTTTTCTTCACTTTCCAACACAAAAGCTTTGGGAACTGTTTACTTTAAGCATTCGGGATCAGTCTACTCTTGTTGGAGGACTTTTTTTTAGGAATCTGTTAAAAACATGCATTTCTGAGGAAGTACTTTAAAAATTTACAATATCCATGTAATTTGAGAATGAAAACCATATTAATTTTACAATATTTTCTTCATCGCTTTAAAACTTTTACTGACAAGCTGCAAAGAAAGTTGGAATAAATGGTTTCATTTTTTTCAATCTGCTTTTTTAAAAAAGCCATTTTTCCCACCGTTCAAATGTTCTTCTATTCAAGTTTTACCCTCCATTGAGTTAAAAACCAAAATATCTGAGCACACTGACTGTATTCGCTTTCTGTTGCTGTCTTGCAGGACTTTATTCGAAGACGGGGAGCTGCTTGAGTTTGCTAAGCTGGGAAGTTACCTGGAGTATGATCTGTTTGGAACGGAGATGCTCAACTACCCGTATAATCTGGACATAGACATGCCCAGCGACTGCCAGAGAGTGAAGGCGTAAGTAACACTTGTCGCGATTAAAGTAATGATAGGCGTATTTCTCGTGAGGAGGTGCTGAACTAAAGTGTGACCATACTGACGTGTACAACCTTAAATCTTAACCGTAACCTTTGTGCTCAAATCTGAGGTCAAATCCATCTTTCTTATTCTTTGAGAGAATCCATTCATTTAATCCATCCTAATCTCCCGTCACAGTAAATGGACCTGAGTTGGACGGTGTATTCTGGTCATAAGACATATTTAGCCACACATGAAAGGAGCCTGATCATTTCATTGTCATTTACACTGCCGTTCAAAAGTTTGAGGTCACTTAGAAATGTCCTTATTTTTGAAAGAAAGGCAGTTTTTTTTTAATGAAGATAACATTAAATGAATCATAAATACAGTCTAGACATTGTTAATGTGGTAAATGACTATTCTAGCCGGAAACGGCTGATTTTTAATGGAATATCTACATAGAGGTACAGAGGAACATTTCCAGCAACCATCACTCCTGTGTTCTAATGCTACATTGTGTTAGCTAATGGTGTTGAAAGGCTCATTGATGATCAGAAAACACTCATGCAACTATGTTAGCACATGAATAAAAGTGTGAGTTTTCATGGAAAGCATGAAATCGCCTGCTTGACCACAAACTTTTGAGCCGTAGTGCACCTAACATTCAAAGCTGCTTGTCTCTCACTAGTTTCTTTGCTTGTGTTCAGCTTGGCGTTGCTGGTGAAGGAGGGCTATGAGGACAAGGTAGTGATTGCACACGACATCCACACCAAGAACCGTCTGACCAAGTACGGCGGCCACGGCTACTCTCACATCCTGAAGAACATCGTGCCGAAGATGCTGATGAGGGGCATCTCACAGCACCAGGTGGATAAGATCCTTATCGACAACCCTAAACGCTGGTTGACCTTCAAATAAATCCAAAAACAGAAAATGTTACACAAGGAATGTAACTAATACTTGATCTTCAGATGATGGCTCAGTACCCAACAATGAAAACTTGAAGGTCTTTGCAATAACCACAATTTAAATTCATTTATTAATGTGCTTTTGAACTTTTATACCAACAAGTTCACAGAGTTAGTCTGTAATTACTCTTTAATTTCAATCTTCTTAAATTTTTCAGCAAAGCAGATGTTTCATGACTTCATCTTTTTAAAGAAAAATGATTACAGGCTGTAGTTTCTTCCAGCTGAAAGCATTTTTATAGAGATTCTTATTAATTAAAACTTAATTTTATATTTGTAATTATACATTATTCACTTTGTAAGCAAATGATATAAAGGAGCCTTGCAGGATCACAGTGCCTCTCATTAAGCAGCCTTGTTTTAGCCCCATTTATGCCACGGAAAAAATCGTTTGTTTGCAGAATGTGATTACAGTCGAGGATAAATATTTCCAATCTCCACGGGTTCTCTGCAGCGGTGCTCACAACTGTGGTGCTAATTGATTTTTTAATTTCAATGTCAATGTCATAGCCGCTTTATTTGTGTTTGTAAGTGACATTTCTGCAAACACGTTGTATGGGAGGGGAAATAATGAGCATGTTGGTAATCAGTATGCTGCTCTGCTCTTGACACAATGCGGCTGTGTTAGATGAGTTGTCCTGTTGCCCCTCACTGGGTGTCTGTGTGTCTATGGGAGGCTGAGTGTCTGGCAGGCCCAAATGAAGGACATGTTCTCCTCTCATCTGGGAACAGGTGGCCTCACAGGGTGACTTCGCCACATGATCAATGGCACGATCGCCACAGCTGACTGTGCGAGCCGCAAACAGCTATATAACTTTGATTAATTTTCAGAGAGGATTACAAAGTGAGGCGCAGGATTTAATTTGACATTACATTTTAACCGGCGGTCCTCTTTGGAGGGGCGTAATAATCAGCGAGCAGATTGATGAATGTTGTCGAGCTCGAGGAAACATATCTGTTCGTGTGGCCGGCCAGTTTTGTGATGGTGACTAACCACCAGACCACCCTGTCGCTCCAACCAGATGTCATGTTGACACACGCAAGAAAAATGATCCATTTTTTGATAGCGAGCATCAGAAGGGCTCTTTACAGAACGTTTGTTTCTCTTTAAAGTCTCTTTATGCTGCACAGTGTTAAAATATCAACTTTTATAGACATGCATAACTACAGCTTTGAACATTTTCACCCAGAATGCAACAACTATGACATATTTCTGGAAAATAAAGCACACAAGGGGACTGACAACACTGTAAACAGAGTATGTGAGTACAATATCAGCATCTATAATTGATCGCTAAGGGTCAATACACTGAACTCTCAATCTACAGTCACTCAGCTTATGTTACCACAGCAGCTACAGTTTGTTTGACATATGAGCAAACTTAATTTGCAAAGCATAACAGTTCATTCAGGGTGCACAAGCGACACTAATCAACCTGACATGAGTACAACTCAGTGCGGTACAAAATAAAATTCATTATTGTTTTCCTGTAATTACATTGTCAGCTTGTCATATTGCAAGGTGCTGTTTTCTTTTTTGCATGACTTCCTCCACATCTCTCTTGATTCTTTTGAAATACAGAAACGGTGAGCTCTGTCTCTAATAATCCGGCTGACATTGAACTGAGCACGAGCAGTGAAGCAAGCTAAATGTAGAGCAGCTCTTTCTCCCCTCAGCTGAGCCCCTCCGTGTTTCAATCAGCGTACAGCATGAAGCCGGAGAAGGTGCTGTACTTGTTGTTGTTGCCCCCGTGCGCCTTCCCGCCGTCCAGCTTTATATAAATCTCGTCCCCGGGCTCCAGATGAAGAACGACACTGTTGCTGGCGTAGTCGTAGTTCTGGTCGGCGTCCTGTGCGATGGCGCTGGCTCTCACCTGGAAAGGAAATTTGGCATTTCTGATGATTTTGAAATCAGCACCGCGGAGAGCTCCATCGGTGACTTTGCTTTCATGCTTTAAACAACCCTCACACAACTTCACTGGAGCCTGTTTTATCGGTCTCTGTCGCTACAACTTGTGCGTAAAAACGCAAAAAAGTAATTATTTTTCAACCAAATTCTGTCTTTTTCACCGTATGTTACAAACAAAGACTACAGAATAAAGTGAAACCATTATTAAAAGATAATTTCATAATGAAAGTGAGCCCTACCTGGTTGTTTTTACAGAGGTCAGCCCACATGCTTGTTCCATCCCCGCCTCGCATCAGCACATGATAAACAAAGAAGTAAATTCCCGGTATCGAACAGGTGAATTTTCCGCTGGAGGGATCATAGTGATTGCCAAGATTTGTGACAACGTCGTCGAACTTCAACACTTCATATCCCTCATGCTGCTTCTTCAGTCCTGCGTAAAACGCAATCTTTGGGACGGTGTTGTAAGTGGCTGCGCTAATGGCTCCATTTGGCCCATTTGCTCCAGGCGCACCTGGTGGACCAGGAGGGCCAGGTGCCCCTCTCTCCCCGGGTGGACCAGCAGGTCCGGGCGGCCCGGGTTCACCAACCGGACCCCTGGGGCCCACCCTCCCGACCCGCCCCGGCTCTCCCTGAGGACCCTGGATGAACGTGGGAAGCGACTGAACCAGGCGGTTGTCTTTGATCGGGTTCGTTGCCTTGGCTGTGGCCGTGGCCGCGGTCCCGTGGGAGTCACACACCATTTGACAAGATCCGAGCATCTCGTAGCGGGCTGGAGGTCCGGCGGAGTTCACCACGACCGGAATCAGAACCACCAACACCAGCACCAGCGCGACGCCACAAACACCAGTTGCGATCATCTGCGCTCTGCGGATTCGCGGTGTTCTCCCGAGTGGATGGTCTTCCAGCCTGATTGTGGATGATATTTTAGCAGAGGGAAGAATCTGACCCGCTCTGGTTTCGTGCTGCAACTTTTGGAGATGAAATAGTCCTTTAAATGTTTACGCGCAGAAGTAACCATCCACAACTTTTAAGCGTTGCAGAATCCGAGCAGCAGGTTCATGTCCACGTTTTCGCCGCAAGAAAAATCACAAGAAAAGGTTTTCTGGGTGGAAAAAGTGCAGTCTACGGCTCAAAGTCGGTCGCACAAGTTTCTGCCTCCACGGTGCCACAGGAGAGAATGGGCTCGAAATTAACCGTTGCTCGTTTGTGGGTTTGGAGAGTGAGGGGAGGGCTGAAGGTGATGGATGGGATAGAATCCATGCATTTCTTCAATCAAAAGAGAGAAAGTGAACAACATACAAACACTGATGCAACTTGGAAGCGTTGAAGCGTGACTATTTCATTTTTTTGTGTTTGTTTTTGAGTCAGGGAGCTACTTTGTTAAAAATTCAGCGGAGGTTTAATGCAGTATGTATTACTTTTCCTATTGATTTTTTGCAACGCTCCATCCCACAACATGTTATTAGCGCTTATCCAAACAGCTCTAAAGGTCTTGAGCATAATTAGGCCCATTTAAGACAAAAAGCTATACTGCTTTGGCACGTGGTCACACCTCAGTGGCTCCCCGTGTCCAATTTATCACTTGGAGAAAATCTATAGAGCCAGTGAAAAAAAGAGGGGAGTCACTGGGAGCTGGCAGTGAAGGATGACTTCACACAGATATACTGATGAAATGAATGCTGAGGCAAGAAAATGGGGTGAAATCACATAATTAATTACCAGCGTTAAATTCACCATCAGCAGATGCTAATTAAAAAAAATCTTGTGGTAATAGTGTCATATTAGCCTCATTAAAATGACCTGAGCAGTTAGTGTGTTAAATTTGGGCACTCAGGCTTTAGGGAGGTTTGAGTGATGAAGGGCTAATTCACGGTGAGGAGGGCAGATAATGATGTGCTCATGAATGCAGAGGATGTCACTTTGTCGATGGCACTTCTCTGCCAGGTGGACAGGAAGAAAAACTACACACAGTGCTGTTGTATTTAGGAGGAGGGGCGCTTTGATTGCAGCCCCAAATTAAATTCTGTCAAAGCTGCACATGCAGAACGTGTTTGTGGAAGCATCATGTCAGCATGGCCATACAAAAGCAGCAAATGTATTGTTTAAAAGCTGTAAAAAATCACAATCATTCGTCATAATGGCTTCTTCTGTCACATGCAAAGCTGTTGAAAGGTAATCTGATGTGTTTATGCAATATTTGCTTGAAGTAGACGCATTCAATTTGAAGGTTTTATTGTAATTTTACTTTGCTGTCTCTAACTTTATGGATCTCATCTGGCTTCTTGTGTATACACCAGATTTCGTTAGTGATCTTTTCATACCTTTACTCTTTGAAAAAAGGATACAACAGCAATGTGAGAGAGAAACACAGTTGCACAATTGCAGAGCAAGGAGTATATAGATCTAACAGTTTCTCTGCTTATACATGCCAAGGCCGTTCACAGACACACACAAACGTGACAATATTCTGCGACAAGTTTGCGGGTTACGAGAAGAAAAGTGCTAACTAAAGCAAAACCAGCATGCAAACACAAAAGGAAGAAAACTGCATGTGCTGTAAAGTACACTACATTGCCAAAAGTATTCGCTCATCTGCCTTGACTCGCATATGAACATAAGTGACATCCCATTCCTAATCCATAGGGTTCAATATGACCTCGGTCCACCCTTTGCAGCTATAACAGCTTCAACTCTTCTGGGAAGGCTGTCCACAAGGTTTAGGAGTATGTTTATGGGAATTTTTGACCATTCTTCCAGAAGCACATTTGTGAGGTCACACACTGATGTTGGACCAGAAGGCCTGGCTCTCAGTCTCCGCTCTAATTCATCCCAAAGGTGTTCTATCGGGTTGAGGTCAGGACTCTGTGCAGGTCAGTCAAGTTCATCCACACCAGACTCTGTCATCCATGTCTTTATGGACCTTGCTTTGTGCACTGGTGCACAGTCATGTTGGAAGAGGAAGGGGCCAGCTCCAAACTGTTCCCACAAAGTTGGGAGCATGGAATTGTCCAAAATGTCTTGGTATGCTGAAGCATTCAGAGTTCCTTTCACTGGAACTAAGGAGCCAAGCCCAGCTCCTGAAAAACAAGCCCACACCATAATCCCCCTCCACCAAACTTTACACTTGGCATAATGCAGTCCGACAAGTATCATTCTCCTGGCAACCGCCAAACCCAGACTCATCCATCAGATTGCCAGATGGAGAAGTGTGATTCGTCACTCCAGAGAAGGCGTCTCCACTGCTCTAGAGTCCAGTGGCGGCGTGCTTTACACCACTGCATCCGATGCTTTGCATTGCACTTGGTGATGTATGGCTTTGATGCAGCTGCTCGGCCATGGAAACCCATTCCATGAAGCGCTCTATGGACTGTTCTTGAGCTAATCTGAAGGCCACATGAAGTTTGAAGGTCTGTAGCGACTGACTCTGCAGAAAGTTGGCGACCTCTTGGCACTATGTGCCTCAGCATCCACTGACCCCGCTCTGTCAGTTTACGTGGCCTACCACTTGGTGGCTGAGTTGCTGTCGTTCCCACACACTTCCACTTTCTTATAATACAGCTGACAGTTGACTGTGGAATATTTAGGAGCGAGGAAATGTCACGACTGGATTTGTTGCACAGGTGGCATCCTATCACAGTTCCACACTGGAATTCACTGAGCTCCTGAGAGTGACCCATTCTTTCACAAATGTTTGTAAAAGCAGCCTGCATGCCTAGGTGCTTGATTTTATACACCTGTGGCCATGGAAGTAATTGGAACACCTGATTCTGATTATTTGGATGGGTGAGCAAATACTTTTGGCAATATAGTGTATGTGTTTGGCACTTGAGACGGTAAAAGGGATAAGATGTCTGGTGCATTAAGGTGTTCACAGTCAAGGTGACAACAATAATGAACAATAAAGAAAAGGGATTAAGTGACTGATATAAAGTAAATCGCAGCTTCACAATCTGGAGACACATCATGGCTTCTTTGATTCCACTGTGTGAAAGAGGAGGGTTGGAGGGTCTTCTAGTTAATGAGCATTAATCATTAAACCAACAGTGATGTACACTACCGTTCAAAAGTTTGGGGTCACCCAGGCAATTTCACGCTTTCCATGAAAACTCACACTTTTATTCATGTGCTAACATAATTGCACAAGGGTTTTCTAATCATCAATTAGCCTTTCAACACCATTAGCTAACACAATGTAGCATTAGAACACAGGAGTGATGGTTGCTGGAAATGTTCCTCTGTACCTCTATGGAGATATTCCATTAAAAATCCTCTGTTTCCAACTAGAATAGTCATTTACTACATTAACAATGTCTAGACTGTATTTCTGATTCATTTAATGTTATCGTCATTGAAAAAAAAACTGCTTTTCTTTCAAAAATAACCCCAAACTTTTGAATAGTAGTGTATCTGAATTGCACAGGGTTAATACTCATATCAGTATTAACATGAATGGATTGGGATCAAAGTTTAGTTGTTGATAATGTGGCGTTATAAAAAAACTCTGTGAACTGTTCAATACAGAACACCAGGTGTTCTGTATTGAACAGGTTAAATTACCCATATAAAGCACTTCACACATGCAAACACTGACCACATCCTGTGATTCCCCGTAGCTCTTCATTTTTTGTGTTGTTTTTTGTTTTATTATTTTTAAGTCACTGTTGCCAATATGCTACAAAGTTAATACAGTTAATGGAACGTCCATTGCTGCCTGCATAAAATTCAAAACTCCCACACTAGAATGAAAACAGTTCCCTCCTACCTGAACTCTCTCATTCAGGTGTACACTCCCTGCAACCAACAAAAGGCTCCTCATAGAACCTCCACAACAGGTCTGGTCCATAGCTAGACTCTTCTCTGTGGTTCCCTAGTGGTGGAACAAGTTACCAAACTCTGTTCGATCTGCAGAATCCTTCTCAGTCTTTAACAAAAGACTAAAAACCCAGCTCTTCACTGAACATATTTGCACTTGACAGACTGCAAAAGAAAAAAATTAAAAAATCGTATTACATCTGCACTGCTTGTAGACATCACGGTCCAATTGTCACACTTGACCTTGTTTTCTGGCTCTTATCCAAGTTGTTTTCTCCTGACTAGATCCTTGTTTGTGTTGTTTCTACTCTCAGATGTACGTTGCTTTGGATAAAAGTTCTGCTAAATGGAATTGTAGAATTGTAGAAATTGTACACTGAAAGCCCAACATTTCAAAAATTCACTATGAGCAAAATTTTGAAATGTTGGGTTTTCACTGTATATAAACTGTACTAACCTTAATAATTAAGTTCTACAATTTCATTTGGCAGACGCTTTTATCCAAAGCGACGTACATCTGAGAGTAGATAGGACACAAGCAAGGATCTAGTCAGGAGAAAACAACCTGGATAGGAGCCATAAAACAAGTTCAACTGTTCTTCAGTTTAGTGCCATATATACAGTAATACTCGATCCTAACTCTAATATTTTAACTCGTTAGGTTATAATGTTAATGTTCTTCTTTGCTGAGCACTTTGGTTCAGTGTCCGTTGTTTTAAATGCTATGTTATATAAATAACAGTGACTTGACTCATTGTGCTCTGTGGTTTTATAGTCTCTTAACTGAGCGCCCACTTCTAGAGCGAGCATCCATAGAAAATTTATATCCAAACTCTTGTGTCGAGTTGACCTCATGACCCATTCCACTGACTTAATACACATTCATAATTGCATATAATTTCAAAGGGCTCACTGACTTTTTCTTGCCTTTATAATGCTTGTATCTGGTGACAGCTGACATTGAATATTTGACCTCTCCAGTAAACTACAGGCATTGATCCATTTTAAAGCAGCAGTCATATTGGAATAGAAAACAGTGACTGCATATTGGAATGGCCCCAGTGGTGAAAGTGCAGGCCTTTATCCCATTTGTTGTTGCTGCAGAATAGAGGGTTGAATGCTTTCTCGTGAGCTTGAGTTGCAGCCTTTATCAGTGATGGTTATACAGTGTGTTGGCATTGTATCGTGGTGTGAAAGCTGCCGTTCATCATGATAAACTTAACAATAATGCAGTTCCTCCAGACAAATAGAGTGTTAGGGTATCTTTCAGCTCTTTGTTAATCAATTGTAACTAAATACATGTAATTTACAACTAGGGAAGGCATCCAAAGAGGAAAAACTATCACTTAACAATGTCATTTAGCTTATAAAATGTGGGTGTATAGGAAAATCAGGCATATTTTTTTTAAGCTGGTCACTCTTATTTTGTGTTATTTTAGCTACACAGTAAAATAAGATAGATGGGATGTGTTATTAATTGATAACTCTTTTCCCATTTTTTACGGTTTAGCCCTTAGATGCATGAGTGATTGGACTCTACACTCTTCCATAAGTGGGTCTAAAATGACCTGCATAAGAATCAGTGTTTTTTTTTATACCTTTTTTGTCATTTTGGTTAATAATAATTATTTGTATTATTGTTTGTATTGTATTTTTGTCTGCACAAAAATGATTTCATGTTTGAAATATGTTTATTTTTCACTTTATAACAGATTTTGAATGTTTTGACAATTGAAAAAGAAGAATATTGCACAGAACAGCAGTAGAAGAATGTCAACATCCATTTTATTGACATTTTCCACTCTTTTCCTCCAGCTGTTGCTGCTCTCCGTCCCTCCAAGTTTGTGCACTTCATCACCTCTTTTATAATATCAGTGATAAAGAGCTTGGGGTAGTAATGCAAATATTATAATTTCTTTAAAAGTGTTAAATGTAATTAAAAAAAATACGTGGAATGATTTCAAAAACATGTTTTTGAGGAATAGCTGGAACATGAAATGATGAAAACTTTTCATTACAAAGATATTGCAAGAAAACTACCTCACCGGGTCATTTTTGACTCAATTATGCATCTAAGGGCTAAGGAAAAAATGTATTTGACAACTCAAAATTCAGACAAAACACACTATAAAAAAGAACCAATTTGTTTATGCATATCAACTGCATATTGTCTAAACTGCTTCATGATTCATACTTTGTTTGTATTTATGCCTGTTTATGATGCCCTTTTGGCAACGTTTGTTATACAAACTTCAAAACAGTGAGGTTAAGGAAGAAACATTTTTCTCCAATTTTTGTTTTCTTTTCCAGTTCTGCAACCCTTCTGTACTTGATAAAATTCTGAGTAGTATATAATTTGCTTTCCTCTAAAATGCCCCTTTGTTCTTGTAGTCTTGTTTTCTTGCACTGTATTTTATTGATATCTGTAATCTGTAAATGCTACTGTGCTCCCAGTTTCCATTTAGGAAAAAAAAATACCCAAAACAAAAAGATCCTTGCTTTTATTGGTTGAGCTGTTGGATTTATTTCCCTCTTTGTCATTTTTAATTTTATTTCATGATGCATCTTTCTTCGGGTAACGGTAGTTTTTGAGGGCAGTGTGTGTGAGCTAAAATACACGACCGTTTCTAAAACAACACGTTTTCTGTGGGATGGGTGCAAAGTGATAAACAGGATAGTATAGAAGTGAATAGTATAAGAAACGCACATGCTCAGTGACACACGCACAAACACGGTGGGACATACTGTGGTGGCTCTGAGTCAGTGAGCACTTGTTAGCGGTCAGGCTCTTTCCCTCCAGTTGGCACAAGCCTCCAGTGACTCAGGGAGACTTGTCGAGCCAGAGTGAACAGCAGTGTCAAAATGCACCAAAAGCTGTGGGAAGAAAACGCAACTTGTATTGGAAGCCTTTTCACAGCATCACACCAAACTGAAACAGAGTCTAAATATTATTACAAAGAAATCAGTGTGTCCGCAGTTGACTTGCATCGCTCTCTTCCGCAGCTCACCTTCGCCACTGTATTGAGAGATTCCTCTGGTGGTGAGGAGCCCTGACAGGTTGTTTTGAGTCTCAGCTTCGGAGTTCATTTACAGCCAGTCAGGCAGGAGTCCTCTGGGAGTCTGATGATTTTTGACACCCGGACAAGCAGATGTTCAGAGGACATGAATAAAACATGCAGCCCATCTGACCACGGACCGGAGGCTTTCCGAGTGTTTAATGAAATCCGAGGCGTGATTTCAATTCACAAAGAAAAGAAAAAAAAAACCTTTGTCAGATAAGTTTGATGCTGCATGAAATATGTATGACCTTTATGTAGCCTGACCTGATTGGCTAAGCAGGGTTCAACTGTCGTTATGACAATCAAAGCTGAGACAGGTTTGTCAAGGAATTTATGTGGTGAATGAGAAGGAAACTGAATGGACCTCTCATAACCAGCCAGGAATATAAACAGAAACATTATGTGACCGATGACACCCAAGTGTTTATCAGCTGATAAAACAGCATGTGTGCAGGGGGAGCTGTGAGAGGATACATGTCCCTCAGCACTTTTTCACATGCTGCTCTTTCAGAATCCGGGTGTTTATCTTTCTTTCCCACAGAAGAGCCGGTGAAAAGGCTGGACTCGACAGTTCAGCTCAGCGGGGGGGTAACCGAGTGCGTTCCCACACCACCCACTCAAAGCTGGTCCTCTACTGTATTTAAGATGGAAAAGCAATCACAGTTGTCCTGGGTGGGACTGTAAGCTGCACACTTGAGCACAGCACTTTTTCAGTCAAATGCAAATCAAGGTGTGATTGCTTTGTTAGATTTTTTTTTTCTTTTTTGCGTTTGCATTATTTTGCTTCCAGTTGTCCGCCTAACAACTGCTTTAAAAACCTGTTGGAACTGTGCACATGTCCTTGTGTCACTGTGCTACAGTTTTATTTCCCAATGTTTTATTTCACCAACAGTGTAGGAGGGAATGTTCTCAATGTACTCAGTGGGTGTCCTCGCATGCACGTCTGAAATAATACACTGAATTCAGATTTGCGGATGTTTAAAAGCATTGAGGAAGGTCTCAAAATACATTTGCAGCCCATGCCTCCCACAAGTGGAACATAGAAAGAACAGTGAGACTGTTCAGAGCTTCAAGCGCACTTTGGGTCAGAAAAAAGAATGACAGTTCATAGATCACACTTCAGAACTCATTAATACAGGGGTGCAGGGTGGAAACTCTTTCAGCTGTAGATATTATAGCTCTGGGCAGTACAGAGGTGCAGTGGTTAGCGCTGTCGCCTCATAGCAGGAAGGCTCTGGGTTCAAACATGCAGCCACAGCTTCTCCCTGTTAGCTGTATGTGTTTCCTTTAGGTGCTCCAACCCTCTGAAGTGGGCAAAAGTAGCTGATGGATGTTCTAGCACCTTCTACAGGCCAGTTTCTGAACTTTGTTGAGATGGGACAATAAGATTTGTAAATTACTTAGTTTTCTTTCATGTTTTCATTTCATTTACCTGCAGTTGAACAAGGTGAAAATCTCATTGTGATAAAGTATGTCACTGAGGACAAACTTTGCCAGAAAGGCATCATAAACAGGCATAAATACAAACAGAAAGTATAAAGCAGTTTAGACAATGTGCAGTTGAGATGCATAAACAGATTGGTTCTTTTTTTAATTTAGAGTGGGGTTTTTTTGTCTGAAATTTGAGTTGTATACAAAAATAATTTTTTTCCTTAACCCCTAGATGCATAAGTGGGTCAAAAATGACCCGGTGAGGTCGTTTTCTTGCAATCTCTTTGTAATGAAAAGTTTTTATTATTTAATTTTCTAGCTATTCCTAAAAAAAAACAAAAAACAGGTTTTTGATATCATTCCATTTAAATTTTTAAGTTATCTTTTAGACTTTTAAAGAAGTTATCAAATTTGTAATACTATCTCAAGCTCTTTATCAGTGATAATATCATAGAGGTGATGAAGTGCACAAACTTGGAAGGATGGAGAGCAGCAATAGTTAGAGGAAAAGAATGTAAAAATGTCAATAAAATGGATGTTGACATTCTTCTGCTGCTGTTCTGTGTAGCATTCTTCTTTATCAATTATCAAAATGTTCAAAATCTGTTATAAAGTGTAAAATAAACATGTCAAACATGAAATCATTCTTGTGTGGACAAAATGTAATACACACAATAATACAAATTATTTTTAATCAAAATGACAAAAATGGCATAAAAACACAGTGATTCTTAAACGATCATTTTAGACCCACTTATGGAAGAGTGTAGGGTCCAGTCACTCATGCATCTAAGGGTTCAGCATTAAAACAACATGCCAGCAGGTTCTGCATATTTTATTTGTCCTACTTGTTTTTGATGAAAGTCACCTTGTTTCATGTGTTTTTCATTTTATTGTTTTTTGTAAACCTATGCAGCGACCTTCCTCATTATTTCAGAATATTATTCTTTTCCGTTCTTTCGCTTCCATTTGTGCCCTCACCAGTGATGATGCAGAGCCTGACATAAAATAGATGTTTCTTTTGATACAACCATGGTAACAACCTTTTTTTTCCTTTGCATCAGTTCTTCTAAACATTACATGGCAAAAAAATAAATAAAATAAAATGTTTTATGAAAGTGCGGCAAATTACTGATTGCATTGTTGCACTGATGTCTGCAGCTCTTTATGTTACTAATTCAATAACCATGTTTCTCTCTCTGCAGCGTCCTCCTGTCCTCCAGCAGGAGCTCAGAGCCAAACATGTCATCAGTCTCTGAATAAGATGTTGAATCATGAGTTGCAGCCAGTGAGAGGTTCAGTAATAATACAGTAAGTCATACAAATGGTGTACAGAAATGGGAGAAAATGGCAACTACAAGAACGGTTCACTTTAGAATATTTCAAAAGTGCACCAAAATTACTTGGCACAGGTTGATGACATTCAATTACGGTTTTACAGTCTGATAATCCAGCTCAATTGTGTTAGATTTAACTTCACTGGAACTGTTGCAGATCTGACAGACGGTTTTAGCTAATATTTTAAAGGTGGATTGGAATATTTTTGGAAACAAAACGTATCGTTTATTTTGTAGATATTAAAAATGGATTTAAAATTCTTGACAACGTATTAGAACATGGGCTGCACAGTGGATTGGTGGTTAGCACTTTCGCCTTGCAGCTAGAAGATCCCCGATCATCCCGGGATCTTTCTGCATGGAGTTTGCATGTTCTCCCTGTGCATGCATGGGTTTTTCTCTGGGGTCTCCGTCTTCCTCCCACAGTCCAAAAACATGCTGAGATTAACTGGTAACTCTAAATTGTCTGTAGGCTGAATGCGAGTGTGTTTTCTTGTCCCTATATGTGGCCCTGTGACAGACTGGTGATCTGTCCAGGGTGTCCCCTGCCTTCACCCTAAGTCAGCTGGGATAGACTCCATCCTCCCCACGACCCTAATGAGGATTAAGTAGTGTATAGATGATGGATGGATGGATATTACAACATTCGGATGGATTTTTTTAAAAAGACTTCTTAATACAATGCTATACCCCTATGTGCACTGAAGCCATTACTGGTCACTGTAATTGTTCCTCCTGCCAATGAAAGCAATGCAGGACAAACTCCCCATTATGTGAATAAACGCCTCTAAAGTTTAGCTGAAGTTAATATTAGGCTTCAGCAGTCTAAGAAAGACAAATAAGTGGATTTTCTCCAGAGATGTTGTCCTTTTAGTAGCTCTTTGTGCTGCTATCCATCTGCCTGCAGCTCAGCAATAAAACACTTTGTGGAAGCACAAAGAGGAAATTACAGCATTGTTTTAAGATGGAACTGAGTGAAAAGAGAAACTAGTCTACACAGTCTCCTTATCTCTAATTCAGGAGGGAAACTCAAGCAAAAATAAGGTTTAACACACATGACTGAAAAATGTGATCCGATCAATATGAGTATATTAATAAATCACTGCACTTGAGTGTACAAATCTGAGCTACTCAACTGAAGCGTTTTAACCGCATACTATGCTTTGTACTTCTAATGATGTCAAATAATGTACTTTTTACTCCACTACATCCATTTGACAGTATTACTTATTTTGCAGATTAAGATTTTGCATACAAAATGTGACCATTTTATAAAATATGATGCAGTTTTCCAACAGTATATACTACCGTTCAACAGTTTGGGGTCAATTAGAAATGTCCTTATTTTTGAAAGAAAAGCATTTTTTCAATGAAAATGACTTTAAATGAATCAGGAATCCAGTCTAGACATTGTTAATGTGGTAAATGACTATTCTAGCTGGAAACAGCTGATTTTTAATGGAATATCTACATAGAGGTACAGAGGAACATTTCCAGCAACCATCACTCCTGTGTTCTAATGCTATATTGTGTTAGCTAATGGTGTTGAAAGGCTAATTGATGGTTAGAAAACACTTGTGCAATTATGTTAGAACATAGATAACAGTGTGGGTTTTCATGGAAAACATGAAATTGTCTGGATGACCCCCAGTAATGTACAGAACAATAAAATCCTGCCTGCGTTTTAATGCATCAGTAATAATAAGAATACTTTTGCATTTTACTTGCACTTCTCTGAGCTAATTAAAATACAGGACTTTTACTCACTTGAGTGTAAATTTTTGACCACCACTTTAACAAAGTAAATTAAATGTTTTAACTACGTCGCCCACCACCAGTGATATCAGAAGTAATCAGAGCTACCTCCCTAATTAGCAGTCTGCATATTTAAAGGTCAGTGTTACTGGGTGTATTGCAAATAATGCACATGCTTAAAATATTCTGTGTTGTGGATATAGTTTATATATTATATAGTGAGCAACACGTAACTGAAACAAGATGACTTTTGAGTAACACTGCAAATGTTTGCCAGTTTGTATCTGTCTGCAGAAGTGACTCCCGCTGTTTCAGGATGGTTCTGATTGCTCTCAATAAAACTTTATGTATTGCAACCTGGAGTGCAGGATTACAACAAAGGATTATGACAAAAGCAAATCCCCAATGCAACAAAAAAAAAATTAAAAAATAAGTAGATTGATTTTCATCGAGATGTCAATCGATGCTCTGCTTCGCTGATGGCATCAGAGGGCGGAGTGTCACATTTTCTGCCGATGAGATTGAGCGGCAGTGAGGGGCTTAGTGGCAAATACAATCGAGGAGTGTAAACATACCGAGGGCTACAAGAGGCCGATCAATGGCTCCAGTCTGGGATTGATTAATTACCCCAAGAAAGAGACTGAGGTGTGAGGGCACCAGAGAAACCTGATCAGAACAAGATTTATCACCCAATCTCTGTATCATCACCCCATCCCTCTCACTGTTTTCTCTTTTCATACTTTTTCCCCCACAGATCTGCCTTTCTCCTTTACTGACTTGAGTGTGCCATGTGTGTCAAGCGCGACTCCTTACCATGTTTTAAATTGTTTTTTATAGAGGTTAAAACCAGAAAAGAACCAGGTTGTCGTAACCTTAATAAAGGAGAATACATAAGTCACACAAAAAGTAGAAAGCATCAAGGTAAACACAAATGCACAATAAGACCCATGAAAATATTCAAGCGATTTAATTTGAAAACATGCCTCCTATAATCCTTCAATGAAGACATGAACATAGCAGTGCATTAAATAAGGTACAAGGAAATTATTTCAAACTTACCCAGAAAGGTATAGAAAATAACAGTTGAGCTTTTGGTAGCACGGTTTGTTTTGTATACATGGGTGTTTCTCTCATCTTCCAAAACAATGTGGCAATGCCTCCATTCCCATTCAGTTGCTGCTGTAGTTTTCGAGTTCACGATTGTGTGAAGCAACGATCTCTCTCCCCGTTTGGACACGAATCAGGCTCACATTCAGACACAACTACAAAGGGGGAAGAGAAATCTCTGCCTTTTGTCAAATCTGCAATTACACCACAACTACATGCAAATCATCATGTTCAAAATAGTAATTGCAACTACTGAATTTAGCTCAAGCTGAAGTAGTATCTGCACGTCATACAGTCAAGAAAACAATGCAGTTGTTGATTGGGTTTCTGATGGTTTGTCTACTATTTTCACTATGCAGCAGGTCCACTTTCAGCCCATTTTAATGCCAGGACTCAGAGAGAAGCTTTGTGTACTGAATACAAATATAAACATAGAATGTAAAATTCTATTAAATTCTGTCCCTTCTTTTTAACTTAAAAGAGGAAGTATTTCTTGTTCCAACACACTACATCTCAACAGAATGGATGTCTTGAAACGACCAGGTATATTGTAAATGATGATGTGCAGATGGAGAGTGGGGTCCTGGACCAGAAATCACAACTCAGCAACAAATTGCACATCTTTATTGCAGATAAGTTTGTCGATTCCACTTATATAATGTTGTCCCATGCGTTCTGAAGGGCTCCGTGAAGATGATGGACATTTTAAGGGACAGGATCAAGTTGTTGGATGTGACAACCAGAGCTGTCTGGAACGATTTCTTAGACAACAAATAGTGGAGCTGTGGATGTTTTGGTGCCTGACTTTGATCCAACCAGGCTGTAGATTACCTCAGTGGTTGAGAATTTTGTTACCAGTTGAACGCTTCAAAAACCTTTTCTGCACAATTGGCTAAATTGAACCCTTTTCTGACTAAAACTAAAGAAAAGACCTTTTTTTCCAAGTCTGAAATGCTGCATTTACACTTTTGCTCAGTTTGTTTTGGAATACTTAATGTTTTTTGTTTTTTTTTTTTTTTGGACTTCCTTCTGTGATTCCTAAAACAGCTAATTTTACTTAACAACACATGCATAAATGGCTGTAAGAACTCACAAGACAAATCTTACCTGTCACTGCACTTTACAAATCTACCTGATGTGGTCAACCCTCTAATTCATTCAGGGGAAAAATAATTCTGGTTTTCCAGTCATCAATTAGCCTTTCAACACCATTAGCTAACACAATGTATCATTAGAACTCAGGAGTGATGGTTGCTGGAAATGTTCCTCTGTACCTCTATGTAGATATTCCATTAAAAATCAGCTGTTTCCAGCTAGAATAGTCATTTACCACATTAACAATGTCTAGACTGTATTTCTGATTCATTTAATGCTATCTTCATTTTAAAAAATTGATTTTCTTTCAAAAATAAGGATATTTTTAATTGACCCCAAACTTTTGAACAGTAGTGTACACTGCAAAAACTCAAAATCTTGCCAAGTCTATTTGTCTTATTTTTAGTCAAAATGTCTCATCCCACTTAATTTAAGATAAATTCACTTAACAAGTGACATTTCAGCAAGATGGAGAGACTTGTTTTAAGACAATGCATCCTAAACATCTTAAGTCAAACAATCTTGAAATTATCTTGTTTTGAGTTGTATTTTACAAGAAAACTCAATACGTTTAATATAGCTCAAATTAGGAGGTTACATGAAAGCAAAAATGTATTTTTGAGTGAAAAATTGCTATTTTTTTTTAAGCATGTCTGGCTTATTTTAGGACACCTAAGCTTGACAGTCCTGGTAAAATATAGCTTAAAATAAGTTTTCCCAGCTAATTTTAAGATGTCAGTATTCTAAATATCATATCTTATTTCAAGAAATCTTACTAAGCCACTTTTCACTTGTTCTATTGGCAGATTTTTTCACTTATTTCAAGGTAAAAGTAATCCTGCAGTCAATAGTCAAATGCTTGTATTTTCTAATACTCCATTTCACAGGTACTACTTGCTATGTTTAACCTATAAGCTTATATGAGTGTTTAAAGATACATTTCTCTTCTACAGTTAAGAGAAAAGAGCAAACTGTGAGTTAAGATATTGAAAACCTTTGAAGGGAATTTTTGTGACATTTTCAATAGAATCACCTTCATTTCTATGCTAAATGTCAGCCAAAGTTAAGACTTCGACCAAACGAAAGGCTTTTATGGTCATCACTGTCCACACCTACAGAATAATGAACACAATGTCAGCTCACAAACAGCACCGAGGCTCAATAAGCTGTTCCGGTCAGTCATATGAATCTCCGTGTATAAGGCAGGGAATAAAGACTGGTCATTGTCAAAAGCAGGACAGCCACATGACAGCGGTGAAGTCTGATGCATCACTGTCTCCCTGTCGCCCTACATCCTCCCCCGAACTAATGATGACCTTTGATTCCCAAAAGATGTCAGGAGATGAGAGAAAAACTGCAAACGCACCCAATTAATTTTGGGTGAAGAGGACTGGAACGTGTGAGTGCGTCAAGCAGCTGGAGTGAATTGTGAAGGGCTCCAGGAAAAGACAAAGCTCAGTATAATTAGGATTCAGGAGGCCCTTTGTCAGAGATAATTAAAGCTGACAGCCACTGTGGAGGAGAGAGGAAGAGAGCAGAAAACCCCTTCAAACTACAAGCTTCACTTTTAACACACACACTCTACGTAGTCTCTTAGTATATTTCTGCCTCACACACACACACACACACACAAACCTGCCGAACCATCCATCATCCCCACTTGCTCTGAAACTGCATACTAGGCAATAAAAAATGACAGATTAATGGAAACAACAAAAATAGTTGTGGTATCTACATGTACAAAGCTGGAAACAACTGAGTAACATTATTAGAGGTGACAGTCTTGACCTCACTCTTACAATGTAAATTTTACACATTACCTGCCTAATTATCTATTTAATCTTAACAAGGGCCTACTTTATATTTGACTCAATAATCCAAATTTCCCATTTGACAAATGGATTTGTTTGACTGAAGCAGCCTTTTGTGACCACTGCTAGCCCATTGAATGAACTTGTCAAAAATGTTATATTAGCAATGAATTAAACGACAATATGAGGAATTATCTTGCAGTAAAGGACTTAATTATTATCACTCAACACTAAGCTCTGTGGATCTTTAGCTCACTGTTTTGGTTTTCTGCTCTGCCACTCTTTGCATCAACCTTATTTTCAGCCGTAGCCGCCGTCAACTCAAACCAAAAGAGCAGACCTTACCAGCAATCTGATGAACACAGAGTTAAAAGGAATCTTTGAAGTTCCAGATGTTTTTCTTAGAAGTCAATCAAGGCCAGAACAGAAGAAGAAAGACAACTAGATATCAATGCCAATGTGGCTTCATAATTACTGGAAGTGTAAATATGTGTTTTCTGAGTAGCATACAGTATGTCTGCAGAACAGGTGGCAGCATTTTCAGGAACGCAGTTGAAGGATGACATTATTAGGAGACATATTTTTCATGACAACACCATCTACTGAACTGGATCATTAAAGAGCAACTACATACTGCATTTCTGGCCATTATCAGAATCAAGCTTTAATTGTTTGACATTAACCCTTAATAACCCAGCGTAGCGCCAGCGCTACGTTTTGCATATTGATTTTTGATTGGCTGTAGATTTTAAACCAGATAAGGTAGATCGATAATTCTTTTTGCATATAAAATCTGGGGAGTTACAGTAACATTTCACACATTCACCAGGTCTCAGGGTGCTTTTTCGTTGCAGTGATGGGTTTGTAAAAATACACAATAAAGCGCACACAACAAAACTCATTATAAACCAGACCACCGGTATTTGGAGGACTTCTTACGTTGAAATAAGCGTGATCACGTTGTGGCTCCCGTCCCCATCAACAGGAAGTGACGTTGTTGCCGGGAATTGTAGTTTTTCAGCCGACAACTACAACTGTAAGGTGCGGCTGTAGCCTGCACAGATAAGAGCTCTCACTCGCTTCAGTCCCACTTTTTTTTTTTTTTATTTTTTTTTTTAACAAAAACATTCCGACACACAGCCCACACACACACCAGACATCCACCACGGTTCGTTTACGGATCTAGTAATTGGATTTTCCGTTCTGAAAGGAGTATTGAAAAACAAAAAACGAGTGGTTATTTGATTTTCGTTTTAAAATACAAAAATTAGACGTTTTTCCTTTTCATTATCAAAAAGGGATATACGAGTTTAAAAAAAGCTTTGATTTTCGTTTTATATTTAGAATAACAAGAAAGTAAAATCAGTAAGAGACAGAAACGAAAAAAGGTCCGTTTTTTCATTTTCTGAGACCGGAAGTGGTCATCAGCAAGTGTGGAGCCAAACAGAGTATGGTGCATAGACTGTATATACATATTTTTTCGTTAGTTTTCATGGTCAAAATGAGAGATCAGGTGGCCGATCTTAAAATAAATCAATATTGATTTTTGATAGAGCGTTAAAGTTTTGCGAAGCCAGGGGGCGGGACTACTTGATTGACAGTCCGGTCTGGAATGATTGACAGGTCCTATGGAGGAGGCAGCAGAGACTCTGTTCTCCTCGTTTGGATTAATTCTGATATAATAACTGTTGGTTTATTTATCGGTGCAGCAGCAGAACATTTTCCACAGACAGTTTTCCTGCCCGTTGGCTTGTTTTAACCAGTTTTCTAACTTCGGCTGATTCTACCAGCAGACACTGAAAGGACTCTAATAGTTCGGTAAGTAAATGTTTATTTTCGTATCGGTGCCGCTTTTAATGCACTTTATATGCAGCTTTAGTGTCAGATGTAATGTGTGCCATGCACTCCAGATGTTGATGGAGTTTGTTTCAGTGTGTGTTGACCAGAGAAGAAAGTTAGCATAGTAAATATTAGCTTTAATGTTAGCGATGCTAACCGAGCTAGCTGCTCAGTCGTAGTCTGATTAAAGCTAACGTAGCATCAAGCTAATGTGTTGAGTTTCATGTAAACAGCTGAAGTGTGTTGTGTTCCTGTAATGTGGTTCATTAAGTTCATAAAACTGTGGCTGGTTGACATTAATGCAACGTTCAGGAAACTTAAATGTGATTAAAACAGTAACGTTAATGTTCTAGTTGTCAGTAATCAGCTTTAACTTGACTCTAAAACAGACTCTGATAGTTTTAAATGACATCAGTTTCATTAATTTGTTGAGAATTGTCTCATTTGTTGTGATGTTGCTGCTGATTCATTAAAAGCAGATGATCCATGTTGAAGATAAGTTTAGTTCTAGTATCAGAAGTACAAGAAGGAAAATGGAAGTTTAGTTCTGCTACATCAAAGATTTGAGGATTAAAATAACTAAACGAGTCTTTATGCCTCAAACTTTATTTTTACAATAAAGAAATAATGAAATAATCACAGATAATAAAAATATAAATAGCAGAGAAAACCTGAGAGAATAATTTCCTGAAAAGTCTGTGAAGGAAAAGCAGTTTTTTTTATCCTGAAAGATCAGAATCAGCTCCAACATCTTCATCTGACAGCATCAAGTCAACCAGAAAGAAAAGAAAAAAGAAAATGACTTCTTTCTGATGACATCTGTTCCGCTGCTCACAGTCTGCTGCTGCTCACATTCTTCACATTTATAGTCCACTTTTAAAAGTTCAGCAGACAGGTGCTCTGCTTCGGAGTGTGACGATGTCGTCGGTGATGTGGAGAGTGAAGTTTCCGTTTCACCCACAGCGTGCTTTAGGGCAGCCGGGTCGGACTTGATGTTTGAAATACTGACCGACAGCTCAGATTTAACTGTCTGTAGTTCCGTTTTGATGGGTGTTAAACTTTCACTCAAAGCCGCCAGGAGCTGGCTCTTTAAAATAACCGCCATCTCGTTACAGAGTGAAAGTAGCAGTTCCTCCTTAAGGTCAGAGATTGCAGTATCTGAGGGCCTCTTCAAAAGAAGACATAGTTGATGAAGGCGTTCTGGAGCAGGACCAGAAAGACCACGACCAAGCAGCCTTGAGATCTTAGGCAGCGTCTCCCTCGGGTGGATGTCAACGGTGTTCACGGTCAGGTCTGTGGTAATCCCGTCAAAAAACAAAACAGAAAAAAATCTAGATTATAAATCAACATGTAACCAAAGCACTCTGTGTATAACGCCATAGTATAGGATGTAGTTCAGAAAATGTCAAAGTATACTTTTCAAGAATAACATAGTATGGCCTGTAGTTCATAGTATAGCATATCGGCAAAAAAACCCAATTGATTATTATGTGGTTTAAAAAGGTCAAAATGATAGGATGTTGCCTAAAATTGTCATGTATGATATGTGGTTCAAAAAATGTCATAGTGCAGTATATTGTCAAAATAGTGTGTTTTTCAAGAAAACATCAGAGTATATGTCGTCTAAAAAATGCCATAGAATAATATTTCATTGCACAAGTAAAAGTATAGTAATTTTTAAAACTGTTCAAATTCTTATGTGTTGCTGAAAAACAAAAACAACTAAAACAAAAAAAGTCATTGTAATATGTCAATTTAAAAAGCCTATAGTATAGAGTGTCGCCCAACAAACGTCATAGTATAGCATGTCGCTCTAAATATGTCATAGTACAGCATGTCGCTCTAAAAATGTCATAGTATGGCCTTTGGTCCAAAAAACGTCATAGTATAGCATGTCGCTCTAAAAATATCATAGTACAGCATGTCGCTCTTAAAACGTCATAGTATAGCATGTCACCGAAAAAATGTCATAGTATAGCATGTCGTCCAAAAACATCATTGTATAGCATGTCGCTCTAAAAACATAGTATATCCTTTGGTCCAAAAAAACGTCATAGCATAGTATGTTGTCCAAAAAACATCATGGTATAGCATGTCGCTCTAAAAACATTATAGTATAGCATGTCGCTCTAAAAACGACATATTATAGCATGTCACTCAAAAAACGTTATACTATAGCATTGTCACTCTAAAATTGTCATAGTATAGCATGTC